>NW_027197818.1:0-54384 GCF_038502225.1 Cherax quadricarinatus
AGTCTTGTCCGGAGTTGAAAGCAATTGCGAAACAATAATACTGGGCGACTTCAATATCTGTTTTCAGCAACAAAATAACGGGCTATGCAAAAGGTATAAGCAAATTCTAGGATTAAATAGCTACACCCAACTAATTAATAAACCAACCCGGATCACACAGTTCTCAGCCACCCTAATTGACCACATACTTTGCAACCGCGCTGAGAACATTAGTCAGTCAGGCGTCATTACCACAGGTCTTAGTGATCATTTCATCATTTACTGCACCAGGAAAATCACTAGGGATAGGATAGGCCTACACAGGACAATAAAAATGAGGTCAACTAGAAACTACAGTAAAGAAACACTGGTAAATAGGCTACACAATTGTGACTGGACAGAGATAACAAGTTGCACGGACGTAAACGATGCCTGGGAAAAATTCAAAACAATGTTCACTACCATTCTTAATAATATTGCACCAGTTAAAGAGGTTAGGATTAAACGAAGAACTGAACCCTGGATGACTACTGAGATATTAGATAATATGAAATTCAGAGACCAGCTGCTAAAAAGATTTAAAGCAAACAGACAGGATATTGCAGCACTAAATGAATTCCAAAGGGTGAGGAACAGAGTACAGAGGCTTATAAAAGGAGCAAAGGCAAAGCACTATTGCTCAAAAATTGAAGAATATAAGCATAACCCCAGAAAGCTCTGGCAACAACTAAAACAGTTGGGGTATAGCCATAAGCCAGTAGATAGGTCTAACATAGTACTCACTATCGATAATGAGGTATGCCACGAAACATCTAAGGTGGCAAATTGCTTTAATTCCTACTACACATCTGTTGCATCAACACTAGTAAGTAAACTACCAGCTGCATCAAATACCTTTAACACAGACTCTGATAAGTTTCAAACATACTATACCAATAAAGGGGTAACCCCAAACAGTTGTCAACTAGTAAGTGTATCTCATGACTTCATTCAAAAAGAACTAAGCAGGTTAAACCCAACTAAGAGCACAGGCCCTGATAACATCCCGTCTAAGTTCCTAAAAGATGGTGCTTCTGAACTGTCAATCCCTATTGCTCACATAATAAATCTATCAATCACCACTAATACCGTACCGGAGGGGTTCAAGGAGGCCAGAGTTACTCCTATCTTCAAGAAAAATAATAGGTCTGATGTAAGCAACTATAGACCTGTTAGTATACTCAGTATAATATCTAAAATTCTGGAGAGGGCGGTGTATTCTCAAGTAGTTAAGTACCTTAATGACAACAGCATTCTCCATAGCTATCAATCGGGCTTTAGAAGATCCTACTCAACCGATACCTCCCTTATTAATCTGATGGATTACCTGAGAACTGAAATGTCAAAAGGGAACCTCATAGGTATGGTAACCTTAGACCTGCAAAAGGCCTTCGATACTGTCAACCACAATATATTATGTAAGAAACTTCAAGCTATCGGTATAGGTTCTGTAGACTGGTTTAAGTCCTACCTTAGCAACAGGAGACAAATAGTCAAAATCAACAAAACGGAATCAGAACCCCTGCCGATAACATGTGGAGTTCCCCAAGGTAGTATTCTGGGTCCCTTACTATTCTTATGTTATGTCAATGATATGCCTATCAGTGTCAAGTGCAAACTCCTACTGTATGCAGATGACAGTGCTCTGTTAGTGACAGGTAAAGACCCACAAGATATTGCTAATGTTTTAACACTGGAACTGGAGTCCTGCAGCAAATGGTTAGTAGACAACAAACTATCATTACACCTAGGGAAAACTGAAGCCATTCTCTTTGGAACGAAACATAAACTGAGAAGGGTAAATAATTTTAATGTTCAGTGTAATGGGGAGTCCATCACTTTGGTTTCATCAGTTAAATATCTGGGAATCCCCTTTGACCCATGCATGTCAGGAGAATTGATAGGGAACAGTGTAGTAAAGAAAGCGAATGCCAGGCTGAAGTTCCTGTATAGACAAGCACAGTGTCTACCTACTGAGGCTCGCAGGACCCTATGTCTAGCCCTTATACAATGCCATATGGATTACGCTTGCTCTTCTTGGTACTCTGCCTTGACAAAAAAACTGAAAGATAGACTGCAAATCACCCAGAACAAAATCGTAAGATTCATCCTGGGGCTGGGACCAAGAGAACATGTAGGCCAGGATGAATTACAGCAGTTGGATATGCTGAATGTTGAAGACAGAGTAAAACAACTGAAGCTAAATCATGTTTATAAAATTGCTCACGAACAGTGTCCAGAATATCTTGCTGTCAATTTTGTCAAGGTTGGGAACCAAAGCAATCATAGTACTAGGGGGAGAGAGCACAACTTTGTAGTACCCACAGTCAGTGGCCAGGCTTCAAACACCTTTTATTGTACAGCAATAAAGGAATGGAACAGACTACCCACAAATGTCAAGGCCAGTCATAGCTTGAACCAGTTCAAGAAGACTGCCAAAAAGTGTCTGATGAATGAAGCAACAGAAAGGGAGGGGAATGATTTTCTATTTTTTAGCTAAAATACGTGTAAATTTTACCTTATCCCTAGTAATGACCCTCGTATTGTAGATAGTCGTAATGACCCTCGGGTAGTAGATAGTCTTAATGACCCTCGTATTGTAGATAGTCTTAATGACCCTCGTGTAGTAGATAGTCTTTTTAGTATGATAATAAGATGTTATCTTCATTATAGAATAATAAGAAAATATTATAACCTTTATATTATAATAATAAGGTAAAAGGACCCCAATGGAAATAAGTCACTCTGTCTGACTTTTTTGGGTTATCCTAGGTTCTCTACACATATGCTGCTATGTATGATAATTCTATGTAACTGTATTGTGTATACCTGAATAAATTTACTTACTTACTTACTTACTTTAGTGTATCGGTCTGTAGTTCTTTGCTGTTGCTTTACTGCCCCCTTTGTGGAGTGGGGCTATGTCTGTTGTTTTTAGTAACTGTGGGACGACCCCCGTGTCCATGCTCCCTCTCCGTAGGATGGAAAAGGCTCGTGATAGGGGCTTCTTGCAGTTCTTGATGAACACGGAGTTCCATGAGTCTGGCCCTGGGGCAGAGTGCATGAGCATGTCATTTATCGCTTGTTCGAAGTCATTTGGTGTCAGGATAACATCGGATAGGCTTATATTAACCAAATTTTGTGGCTCTCATAAAAAATTCATTTTGATCTTCGACTCTCAGTCTGGTTAGCGGCTTGCTAAAAACTGAGTCATATTGGGACTTGAGTAGCTCACTCATTTCCTTGCTGTCATCTGTGTAGGACCCATCTTGTTTAAGTAGGGGCCCAATACTGACGTTGTTCTCGACTTTGATTTGGCATAGGAGAAGAAATACTTTGGGTTTCTTTCGATTTCATTTATGGCTTTTAGTTCTTCCCGCGATTCCTGACTCCTATAAGATTCCTTTAGCTTAAGTTCGCTGCTTGCTATTTCTCTGACCAGTGTCTCCCTACGCATTTCAGATATATTGGCCTCTTTTAGCCGCTCTGTTATTCTTTTCCGTCGTCTGTAAAGGCGACGGAATAAGCCTTGTGCATACATCGAGTGCCACCAAGTTAATCTGTTCTAGGCATAAGTTGGGGTCTGTGTTGCTTAGTATATCTTCCCAGCTTATATCGGTTAGGACTTGGTTTACTTGGTCCCACTTTATGTTCTTGTTATTGAAGTTGAATTTGGTGAATACTCCCTATCCTATGTAATCTACACATATGTTGCTGTCTTTGATAATTTATGTAACTTTTTATGTGTACCTGAATGAACTTGCCTTTCTTAGGGGACTTCTGTACCAGCCTACCTCACTCTTGAACTACCTCACTCTTGAACTACCTCACTCTTGAACTACCTCACTTTTGAACTACCTCACTCTTGAACTACCACACTTTTGAACTACCCCACTTTTGAACTACCTCACTTTTGAACTACCTCACTTTTGAACTACCTCACTTTTGAACTACCTCACTTTTGAACTACCTCACTTTTGAACTACCTCACTTTTGAACTACCTCACTTTTGAACTACCTTACTCTTGAACTACCTCACTTTTGAACTACCTCACTTTTGAACTACCTCACTTTTGAACTACCTCACTTTTGAACTACCTCACTTTTGAACTACCTCACTTTTGAACTACCTCACTTTTGAACTACCTCACTTTTGAACTACCTCACTTGAACTACCTCACTTTTGAACTACCTCACTTTTGAACTACCTCACTTTTGAACTACCTCACTTTTGAACTACCTTACTTGAACTACCTCACTTTTGAACTACCTCACTTTTGAACTACCTCACTTTTGAACTACCTCACTTGAACTACCTCACTTTTGAACTACCTCACTTTTGAACTACCTCACTTTTGAACTACCTCACTTTTGAACTACCTCACTTTTGAACTACCTCACTTGAACTACCTCACTTTTGAACTACCTCACTTTTGAACTACCTCACTTTTGAACTACCTCACTTTTGAACTACCTCACTTTTGAACTACCTCACTCTTGAACTACCTCACTTTTGAACTACCTCACTTTTGAACTACCTCACTTTTGAACTACCTCACTCTTGAACTACCTCACTTTTGAACTACCTCACTTTTGAACTACCTCGCTTTTGAACTACCTCACTTTTGAACTACCTCACTTTTGAACTACCTCACTTTTGAACTACCTCACTTTTGAACTACCTCACTTTTGAACTACCTCACTTTTGAACTACCTCACTTTTGAACTACCTCACTTTTGAACTACCTCACTTTTGAACTACCTCACTTTTGAACTACCTCACTTTTGAACTACCTCACTTTTGAACTACCTCACTTTTGAACTACCTCACTTGAACTACCTCACTTTTGAACTACCTCACTTTTGAACTACCTCACTTTTGAACTACCTCACTTTTGAACTACCTCACTTGAACTACCTCACTTTTGAACTACCTCACTTTTGAACTACCTCACTTTTGAACTACCTCACTTTTGAACTACCTCACTTTTGAACTACCTCACTCTTGAACTACCTCACTTTTGAACTACCTCACTTTTGAACTACCTCACTTTTGAACTACCTCACTCTTGAACTACCTCACTTTTGAACTACCTCACTTTTGAACTACCTCACTTTTGAACTACCTCACTTTTGAACTACCTCACTTTTGAACTACCTCACTTTTGAACTACCTCACTCTTGAACTACCTCACTTTTGAACTACCTCACTTTTGAACTACCTCACTTTTGAACTACCTCACTTTTGAACTACCTCACTTTTGAACTACCTCACTTTTGAACTACCTCACTTTTGAACTACCTCACTTTTGAACTACCTCACTTTTGAACTACCTCACTTTTGAACTACCTCACTTTTGAACTACCTCACTTTTGAACTACCTCACTTTTGAACTACCTCACTTTTGAACTACCTCACTTTTGAACTACCTCACTCTTGAACTACCTCACTTTTGAACTGCCTCACTTTTGAACTACCTCACTTTTGAACTACCTCACTTGAACTACCTCACTTTTGAACTACCTCACTTTTGAACTACCTCACTTTTGAACTACCTCACTTTTGAACTACCTCACTTTTGAACTACCTCACTTTTGAACTACCTCACTTGAACTACCTCACTTTTGAACTACCTCACTTTTGAACTACCTCACTTTTGAACTACCTCACTTTTGAACTACCTCACTCTTGAACTACCTCACTTTTGAACTACCTCACTTTTGAACTACCTCACTTTTGAACTACCTCACTTTTGAACTACCTCACTTGAACTACCTCACTTTTGAACTACCTCACTTTTGAACTACCTCACTTTTGAACTACCTCACTTTTGAACTACCTCACTTTTGAACTACCTCACTCCTCCAGATGGATCGAAAAAACTGGAACCGACCTCCGCATGAATCAGATACATGATCTATGTCAAGTAAGGCAACAGCGGCACTTCTCCGCTCCATGGGATATTACCCCATTCCAAACTACCATTCCTCTATTTCCCCCCAAACTACTTCTTAAATCACAACCAAAACTTCGCCTTGAAGCCAAACATGATGCCTTAAGCTGTATTGATAACTTAGTCACACAGCACACACTCTCGCAAATTATTTACGTTGATGGTTCTGTTCACCAATGTCCTTGGCCCTCTTCTCTTTCTCCTATACATAAATGACCTACCAAATGCTTCTCAATTACTCAAACCCACACTATTTGCTGATGACACAACATACGTCTTCTCCCACCCGAGCCCAGTCACGCTAGCCAATACTGTAAATACCGAATTACAGAAAATATCTACCTGGATGAGTACTAACAAACTTACACTAAACATTGACAAAACCTACTTCATTCAGTTTGGTAACAGAGCTACAGATGTCCCTCTTAACATAATGATAAACGGATCACCTATCACAAAGCTAACAGAGGGAAAATTCTTAGGAATCCACCTTGATAATAGACTCAAATTTCATACACATATACAACAAATTTCTAAGAAAATTTCCAAGACTGTAGGCATACTATCGAAGATACGGTACTATGCTCCACAGTCAGCCCTCCTGGCCCTATATCACTCTCTTATTTACCCCTATCTCACCTATGGAATTTGTGCATGGGGCTCAACAACAAGTAACCATCTCAGACCACTAATTACCCAACAAAAGGCTGCAGTTAGAATGATAACAAATTCTCACTACAGGCAGCACACTCCACCAATATTCAATACACTCAACCTACTCACCATACAAAACATCCATACTTATTACTGCACCTATTACATACATAGAACACTCAACTCTGATATTAACCCTCCCCTCAAACATCTCCTTGCCAACCTCAACAGAACACATGACCATAACACAAGGCACAGATCACTCTTTGATATTCCTCGTGTCCATCTCACGCTATGCAAAAACTCAATGCACATAAAAGGCCCTAAAATCTGGAATTCATTACCTGTAAATATAAAAGAAACACTACCTGTTTATAAATTCAAGTCTCTTCTCAAAGATCACTTACTCACCCAAAACCAAATAAATACTGAATAACTGAACCTTATAAATTGTATATCTTAAATGTTTCTCACAATTATATCACATAAATGTTAAACCTAAAACCCAATCTAACTTTATTATTTTTTAAATACACTACCTAACAGAATACTCCATTCTACTGAATTTACAACAATGCATGCAACCATATGACCTGTCTTTGTAATACTCACTTGTGCTTTATAGTAATCAGTTTACATTAATGTTTTTCACTGATTTCATCATTGCTTAGTTAATCTTAAGTTAATTTTAAGCCAGCCCGTAATGCTATGCATAGTATAAGTGGCTTTGGCATGCTGCTCTTATCTGTATTTTTTTGTACCTCTGTAAGTGTGCTCAAATTATAAATAAATAAATAAATAAACTGGTGCAGCTGGTAGTGCTGCTGTTGTCGTACAGAGTGATGGTTCTCTTAGAGAAATTGGAGCACGCATTAATAATTGGGCCTCTACCCTTCAGACAGAACTGTTTGCCATACTCCTTGCACTCAAATGTGTCCATGTATCTAAGATTGACACTTTAATTGTAACTGATTCTCTGTCATCCATAAATGCTCTCAACTCATTAAGTATAAATTGTGGCATGCTTGTGTCAGAAGCCAGACACAGGTATGGTAAGATTGTGGACAGTGGAGTCAGAGTGCACATGCTGTGGATTCCATCTCACATTGGTCTTCAGATGCATGATAAAACTGATAAATTGGCTAAGCTGTATGCTCTCAAAGAGGGGGTAGATTGCAATCTTGGCTTGTCAGTTAGCAGTTTGCGAACAATAATAAGAAAAGAACTACAACTGAATTTTATTGACTTAAGACTCAGGGAGATTGACACCAGTGAGTCCATCTATCATCATTCTATCATGCAGGAGGAACCACATGTCTATCCTGGAGTTTACCTGGAGAGAGTTTCGGGGGTCAACGCCCCCGCGGCCCGGTCTGTGACCAGGCCTCCTGGTGGATCAGCGCCTGATCAACCAGGCTGTTGCTGCTGGCTGCACGCAAACCAACGTACGAGCCACAGCCCGGCTGATCAGGAACTGACTTTAGGTGCTTGTCCAGTGCCAGCTTGAAGACTGCCAGGGGTCTGTTGGTAATCCCCCTTATGTGTGCTGGGAGGCAGTTGAACAGTCTCGGGCCCCTGACACTTATTGTATGGTCTCTTAACGTGCTAGTGACACCCCTGCTTTTCATTGGGGGATGGTGCATCGTCTGCCAAGTCTTTTGCTTTCGTAGTGAGTGATTTTCGTGTGCAAGTTCGGTACTAGTCCCTCTAGGATTTTCCAGGTGTATATAATCATGTATCTCTCCCTCCTGCGTTCCAGGGAATACAGGTTTAGAAACCTCAAGCGCTCCCAGTAATTGAGGTGTTTTATCTCCGTTATGCGCGCCGTGAAAGTTCTCTGTACATTTTCTAGGTCGGCAATTTCACCTGCCTTGAAAGGTGCTGTTAGAGTGCAGCAATATTCCAGCCTAGATAGAACAAGTGACCTGAAGAGTGTCATCATGGGCTTGGCCTCCCTAGTTTTGAAGGTTCTCATTATCCATCCTATGGTGCATCCAACAAGATAAGCAGACTCTTGGATGTCACTACTGCCCGACTCCGGCTGGGTTACAAGTATCTTTGGCAGGTTAAATCACCACCACCAGATGTAGACCAAACGAAATGTAAACTTTGCCAGATGGACTATTGTCACACATTGCGTCATTATGTACTGGAGTGCGATCAGATTAATGAATTTAGAGACAACTCACTCAGAAATGTTCAAGAAATGGCAAAGTATTTTATCAACAGTGGTATATGTGTGTGTGTGTGTGTGTGTGTGTGTGTGTGTGTGTGTGTGTGTGTGTGTGTGACTCAATCAATATTTGCACCAATAACTCATTACAGTTGTGACCGGGTGTGGAAGTGTGAATTGCTCAGTACTCTATAATTTGTTCATGATTGTAGCCATGTATAAACGTAAGTAACCATTCTTACAGGATTCATTACCTTTGTAACTTGTGAGTTCATTACCTTTGTACCTAGTTCAGCTATCAAAATTTTGGGGGGGGGTACCTCCAGTCCCTGGACACATTAAATACCTCTGTAATCTGTAAATACCTTTGTAACTTGTCATGATTGTGACCAGACCTACCTGGAGTTCATTACCTTTGTAAATTGTGACTTCATTACCTTTGTAAATTGTGAGTTCATTACCTTTGTAACTTGCTCAGCTATCAAAACTTTGAGGCCCAGTCCCTGGACCCATTATGTACCTCTGTAATCTTTTGACTACCGCCCACAGGATGGGTATGGGGTGCATAATGAAGATATTAAACTAACGAGCTTTATAAGGCGTAAATAACAAAAAAGGCACAATACCGTGACTGGAACGATACACAAATAACCCGCACATAGAAGAGAGGAGCTTACGACGACGTAAATGGTCCAAGTCGGACCGAAACGTCGTCGTAAGCTCTTCTTTTCTACGTGCGGGTTGTGTTTCATAAGGCGTAAGCTGTCAACGGCCCTTAAAACCCCCAACAAGACGCTCGGAAAGATATTGTTCGGATAATTAACCCTGAGGGTCAGTACCTCAGGGTAACTCAGTAATGATAAATGGTCAACTTTATTTCTACAAGCATAATTCACAAATAAATAGGAATAAGTGACATTATTGACATAGTTTATAGAAAACCCCTGGTTATACGGAGGGTATCGGTTGTATTTTATTTTTCATTTTTATTTTTTCTTGGAGGATATAGTACACAATATTAGTAGGACCTTAAATATAGAGACAAATTACAGGTTAATTCATAAAAAAATGAGAATATGAAAATATAACTGCCTAGTTAAGCAGAATAAGTGGTACTTGCAGCATGTGTAGATTACCCAGGATAACCCAAAAATGTCAAAGTAACTTATTTCCAGCACCTCTGTAATCTTTTGACTACCGCCCACAGGATGGATATGGGGTGCATAATAAACATATTAAACTAAAAACTTCCAGCAGGTTAAGTTAGTAAGTTTATTTATGCACAGGTACACATATGTAGTTATAATACATAGTGTAAATTTCGTAGGATAACTTAAAAAAAAGTCAGTGGCTGTTTTATCATACGATATTTCTGTCAAGGTCACACATAAGGAGGTGCTTTTTAACAGTAGCGTTGTAGTGGTTGGCAGATCAAGAACTTATGGAATAGAATTTTCAGGCAGAGAATTCCAGATTTTAGGGCCGTTTATACGCATTTAGTTTTTGTACAGATTAAGTCAAACACGGGGGATATCAATGAGATTTGTGTCTTGTATCATGTCTATGAGTTCCGTTGCAACCATCACGGAAAAGTTTCAGAGGAGGGTTTATATTTGGTTTGACTCTCCTGTAAATATAGCATGCACAGTAGTATCAGTGAACAATATGTATATTGAGTAAATATAAAATTTTTGAAGAACGGGGCGTTGTCTAGTACAAAATTGGGTGATAAGATCGCTCTTTCACCCTCTTTTTTTTTGTTGAATTATTTTTTATTTTGAATGATTTGCTTTGGTAGATCCCCAGGTACAGATACCATACATGAGGTCAGGTATTTCCAGAGGGAGGCTTTAAAAATCCTCTCCTCGCAGGATGCTACGTACACAAATCGCCTAACTCCCAAGTATATACTGCTCAAAATTCAAATTCAGAGTTCAAAAATTTATTTCCACATGTCCAAAAAATTATTTCCACATAATACATTGTTTCTATGGAAATGGATGACACTTGATCACACATGTAGAAAGCCCATGGTTATGCAGAGCATTTCTGGCCAGCTAGGTGAAGAGGGGCAGCAGGTGTCTGGCTCTTTTTTTGGGGTTATCTTAATTATTATAATCAAAAAGAAGCGCTAAGCCACAAGGGCTATACAGCGCCAGGGGTTATCTTAAGTAATTTACATTATATGATAAATGTATTTGTGCTTAAATAAAGTTTCTGAAACATGTTCGACGTGTCCACTCGTAACGGGAATCGAACCGAAATGCCCCGGCATGATAGTGACTTTCTTTGTACTTAGCAAACCAAAGTTGTAATTACACATTGTAACCTTTACAAAGAAATATAATCTTTATTCTTTTATTCATTATTCACTCTCAGTGTGAGGTGAGGTGACGTTACCAACTGAACCACGAGAAGTGCTTCAGATATGATCAGACTTAAAGACATGACTGATAACCATGGCTGTGTAATCACAAGATAATTATTACAGAGGGCACCACAGTAGACTTGGTCCACATGTGACAACACAACACATCCCTATAGCCATTGTAAGTTTTTATTTAGGCCTCATAATTTGAAACTTTTGCAATGATTTGATTTAATAAATCATGCAACAGTTTACGGTTTCTACTCGTTAAAATTCGCCCATTAATTACAGTTTCAGTATTAAAATATTTTTAACAGTAGAGATGGTACTTTGTAGTATAAATATTTGATAAAAAGCTTAGCCAAACCAAACACAAACTTCACTAAATCCACCTACCCTAACCTAGAAAAGCCTAAACGTAACTTAAAAACACGAGAAGTTACACTGCTGAAGGCCTACTGGCCCATGCTAGGTAAGTCGAACTCGCATCCACCCCACATCCACTATTGTAAGTTTATTTAGGCACAGGTACACATAAGTACAATTATCATACATACTCTGGAGTATACCTGGAGAGGGCTTCGGGGGTCAACGCCCCCGAAATTTGCTTAGTATATCTGGTATCTTATTTTCATTAATAAGATATCTTGACATGTCACATAGGTTATTATACTGTCTATCTCTGTATTCCTCAATAAGTGGACAATTAAGCACATAGTGTTTACCTGGAGTTTACCTGGAGAGAGTTTCGGGGGTCAACGCCCCCGCGGCCCGGTCTGTGACCAGGCCTCCTGGTGGATCAGCGCCTGATCAACCAGGCTGTTGCTGCTGGCTGCACGCAAACCAACGTACGAGCCACAGCCCGGCTGATCAAGACAGTGACCATATGCCTGATCACATAATTTACATTTAGTTTGATCATCATCTGTGTGTCTCCCAAACTGCCAGAAGTACTTGTAACCAAGCCTGAGCTCTGGTGGCCTGGTGGTTAACGCTCTCGCTTCCCACGGCGAGGGTCTGGGTTCGATTCCCAGCCAGAGTAGAAACATTGGACGTGTTTCTTTCCACCTGTTGTCTATGTTCCCCATCAGTAAAATGGGTACCTGGGTGTTAGTCGACTGGTGTGGGTCGCATCCTGGGACACTGACCTAATTTGCCCGAAATGCAGAGCATAACAAGGGAGTTTCTATATAGTAGTATGTCATTGTTGTCAGCTAGGACTGTATACCTTGTACATGTACTTGTAGTAAATAAAGATATTATTATTATTATTATTATTACAACATTAGTCAGTCTGTTCACATTGCAAGTTGCTCCATAAACATATTTATCTACGTTCATGTTATCATAATGGGTTATAGATCTACTCAGGCTTCTAACTGCATTCCTATAACAATCATTTTCATTATTTACTTCTCTCCTAATATTATTCCTAATGCTAGACACAGTTATACTAAAGTTATATTCTACATTCTCCTTCTGGGTACTCTTCTTGGCTAACATATCAACTTTATCATGAAGGAGTAATCCAATGTGTGATGGGATCCATAGCAATTGTACATTAATTCCTTTGTCCCTAATTTTTGAGTATCTATACCTGGCTTCTCCAATGAGCATGTTATTGGAGTCATTATATGAGTCAAGAGCCTTCAATGATGACATAGAATTAGTAATGATGATAGAGTCAAGCTCAGTGTCATAGGTTAGCTTTAGCACCATTAGGATTGCAAACAATTCAGTTTGCAGTGTAGACGCCCAGTTGTTAATTCTTATGCCTAACTCAACAAATTTATTATCGTTTTTAACAAGGGAGGTGGCAACAAGAGCAGATGCAGCCCTGCCAGAAGACTCCTGTTTAGATCCATCAGTGTATATAACTTGTGATAACTTATTACTACCAGCTAGGTGAGAAATTTATTCTTGAGCAGTTGCTCTAACAAGAGATATAAGGAAGGGATTACTAGCAATGAGCTTCTTGCAGGTATGTGATATTAAATGAACATAGGAGAGAACAAGCTATTTGGAGAGAATCATTATAGGCTTGGCATCCATAGTTTTGAAGGTTCTCATTATCCATCATATCATTTTCCTAGCAGATGTAGATACATTGTTAGCTTTGAAAGTGAGATCCTCTGACATTATCACTCCTAGGTCCTTCACAATAGTTTTTCGCTCAATTGTGTAGTTGGAATTTGTTTTATACTTCGATATAGTTTTAATTTCTTCAAGTTTTCCGTATCGGAGTAATTGAATTTTTTTTTCTTCATTGAACTTCATGTTTTTCACGGCCCACTTAAAGATTTTGGTTGATGTCCACCTGGAGTCTTGCAGTGTCTTCCATGGAGGACACTGTCTTGCAGATTTGGGTGTCATCCCCAAAGGAAGCCACGGTGCTGTGGCTTACATATGTGTCAAGAATGAGGATGAGGACCAGGATGGGGGGCTAGTACTGTGCCTTGTGGAACAGCTTTTCACTGTAAATTTCTAGGATATACCAAAAAATGTCAGACAAAGTGACTTATTTCCATTGGTATCCTAGAGTTCCACTCATCTACATCTCTATTGCCAGACCAGTACTTAGGAAAACCCAGTAGTCAAACATTGTCATGTACATTGAGGTCTCCTCATTCCTATAGATTTTTCAGGGTCCATTCAAGGGGGTTGCTTCAATGTCAGAGGAAGATTTTTGACCCAACGTCTTGGTTCTACCCTTCCCTCCCTTGGATCAGACCTAAGATTTTTGTTTGGACTTTTAACCCGGAGGGTTAGCCATCCAGGATAACCCATTGGGTTCCTTTAATCTTGCTCCCAGGATGCAACCCACACAATTTGACTAATACCCAGGTATCTATTTATTGCTAGGTGAACAGGGACAGCAGGTGTAAGGACACACACCTAATGTTTGCACCCAACTGGGGATCGAACCATGAACACTCAGTGTGTGAGGCGAGAGCGTTGCCTACCAGCCCCTAGGACACCCTAATTACATCTCATTCCCAAGGGCTGTATGATCCCTGTTGGTTTAGCAATTCCCCATTAATATACTATTTTCAACAAAATTTGTTATCAACAAATTTTGTTGAAAATAAGAAAAAGTTTTGGAGTGAGATTAACAAGTTAAGAAAGCCTAGAGAACAAATGGATTTGTCAGTTAAAAATAGGAGAGGAGAGTTATTAAATGGAGAGTTAGAGGTATTGGGAAGATGGAGGGAATATTTTGAGGAATTGTTAAATGTTGATGAAGATAGGGAAGCTGTGATTTCGTGTATAGGGCAAGGAGGAATAACATCTTGTAGGAGTGAGGAAGAGCCAGTTGTGAGTGTGGGAGAAGTTCGTGAGGCAGTAGGTAAAATGAAAGGGGGTAAGGCAGCCAGGATTGATGGGATAAAGATAGAAATGTTAAAAGCAGGTGGGGATATAGTTTTGGAGTGGTTGGTGCAATTATTTAATAAATGTATGGAAGAGGGTAAGGTACCTAGGGATTGGCAGAGAGCATGCATAGTTCCTTTGTATAAAGGCAAAGGGGATAAAAGAGAGTGCAAAAATTATAGGGGGATAAGTCTGTTGAGTGTACCTGGTAAAGTGTATGGTAGAGTTATAATTGAAAGAATTAAGAGTAAGACGGAGAATAGGATAGCAGATGAACAAGGAGGCTTTAGGAAAGGTAGGGGGTGTGTGGACCAGGTGTTTACAGTGAAACATATAAGTGAACAGTATTTAGATAAGGCTAAAGAGGTCTTTGTGGCATTTATGGATTTGGAAAAGGCATATGACAGGGTGGATAGGGGGGCAATGTGGCAGATGTTGCAAGTGTATGGTGTAGGAGGTAGGTTACTGAAAGCAGTGAAGAGTTTTTACGAGGATAGTGAGGCTCAAGTTAGAGTATGTAGGAAAGAGGGAAATTTTTTCCCAGTAAAAGTAGGCCTTAGACAAGGATGTGTGATGTCACCGTGGTTGTTTAATATATTTATAGATGGGGTTGTAAGAGAAGTAAATGCGAGGGTCTTGGCAAGAGGCGCGGAGTTAAAAGATAAAGAATCACACACAAAGTGGGAGTTGTCACAGCTGCTCTTTGCTGATGACACTGTGCTCTTGGGAGATTCTGAAGAGAAGCTGCAGAGATTGGTGGATGAATTTGGTAGGGTGTGCAAAAGAAGAAAATTAAAGGTGAATACAGGAAAGAGTAAGGTTATGAGGATAACAAAAAGATTAGGTGATGAAAGATTGAATATCAGATTGGAGGGAGAGAGTATGGAGGAGGTGAACGTATTCAGATATTTGGGAGTGGACGTGTCAGCGGATGGGTCTATGAAAGATGAGGTGAATCATAGAATTGATGAGGGAAAAAGAGTGAGTGGTGCACTTAGGAGTCTGTGGAGACAAAGAACTTTGTCCTTGGAGGCAAAGAGGGGAATGTATGAGAGTATAGTTTTACCAACGCTCTTATATGGGTGTGAAGCGTGGGTGATGAATGTTGCAGCGAGGAGAAGGCTGGAGGCAGTGGAGATGTCATGTCTGAGGGCAATGTGTGGTGTGAATATAATGCAGAGAATTCGTAGTTTGGAAGTTAGGAGGAGGTGCGGGATTACCAAAACTGTTGTCCAGAGGGCTGAGGAAGGGTTGTTGAGGTGGTTCGGACATGTAGAGAGAATGGAGCGAAACAGAATGACTTCAAGAGTGTATCAGTCTGTAGTGGAAGGAAGGCGGGGTAGGGGTCGGCCTAGGAAGGGTTGGAGGGAGGGGGTAAAGGAGGTTTTGTGTGCGAGGGGCTTGGACTTCCAGCAGGCATGCGTGAGCGTGTTTGATAGGAGTGAATGGAGACAAATGGTTTTTAATACTTGACGTGCTGTTGGAGTGTGAGCAAAGTAACATTTATGAAGGGATTCAGGGAAACCAGCAGGCCGGACTTGAGTCCTGGAGATGGGAAGTACAGTGCCTGCACTCTGAAGGAGGGGTGTTAATGTTGCAGTTTAAAAACTGTAGTGTAAAGCACCCTTCTGGCAAGACAGTGATGGAGTGAATGATGGTGAAAGTTTTTCTTTTTCGGGCCACCCTGCCTTGGTGGGAATCGGCCAGTGTGATAATAAAAAAAAAAAAAAATTAATACATTACTTTTTTCCAGGGTTTTATGGTATTTATGAGCATACCTTTACATTTCTTTAGGCCATGGAATATTATTCCATATAGACCTCAAATGGGACAAAGAACCTGATGAGGGATGGAATTTAATTCAGATTGAAAGTACAGTATAGTATTACCTTTCTCCAAAACAAGGCTTTAATTCATCACCAAAAAGCAGTGACATGGCTTGGTCCAGTATTGAAACCAGGCTTTTTTTGTAAGATTTTTGTAGGATAAAGACATGTATAGGTATCCCTTGGTGCCCTGAGGCTTATAACATAATGCTTTGTTGACAGTGCTCTTGCCTCACACACTAAGTGTCCATGGTTCAATCCCTGGCATGGGTGGAAATGTTGGGGATGTTTCCTAATACCTACTATCCCTAGTCACCTAAAAGAAAGTAGTTATCCAGGTGTTAGTCATCTGGTGTGGGTTGCATCCTAGGGGACAAGAGTGAAGGACCCCAGTGGAAATAAAACAGAGTCCTCGCTGACACACTGATTTTCCTGGGTTATCCTAGATGGGTAACACCTGAGGTTAAAAATCTGAACAAGACGAAGAACAATAACAACAATAATCTTTATTTCTACAAGCACATGATATAAGTGATACAGACCTAACAGACATTGGTATACTCTATAGAAAGCCCCTTGGTATCTAGAGCACTTTGAGCATCTTAGGTTAATCTTGTTCCCTAGGATATAACCCACAACAGTCAGCTAGCACCCAGGTGAACTGGGGCAAGAGATGTAAGGGAACATGCCCACTGTTTCACTGTGTGTGAGCTGAGGACATTACCAACCAAGCTAAAGAGCTACCTACAGTACTGTAGCAACTTATTACTTTAAATTGTTAATTTTCTCGTCCAGTCAAAATATCAGACAAATGATATTTTCTTAGTTTAGGATGCATAAACCTATAAAAATTTGTGGTTAATATTTAGTTTAGGGGCTGGTCTGAACTAACCTTTCATTATACGTATTTAAATTTTTAAGCACTTTTATCACATCCCGAGAAAAATGCCGGGTTCTGTCCCCGCCTGTGGTAAGGTTTAATGGTTATTTGTTTGTTCAGGAGATACTAGCCACAAAAATACTTTTTATGAGGAAGACTGTATTTCCTGGCATGTACTTCTGAAGGGATACAGAAACAGGGCTTAGGAACAAAGGGTGCTGGAAAATGGGTGCTGCACCCAATATGCTGTACATGCTGGCAGTTATAGGTTTTGCAGAGTATACTTAACCAAAATTGATAAATGTAGTGAATCTAACTAAAGCAAATATATATATTTTGATGTTTCATGTTTGTTTAATACTGTGTGCATATACATACTGTATACATGTATATATGTAAGTATTACATACACTTAATCTAAACATACAGGTCTAGGTGTGTCCAGGGACTATGGCCAATCGCTTCTTTGAGGGTGCAGCTCATGCCGCTGCTTATGCTAAGTTTAGACCCCAGACTCCTGCTTCTGTTGTTGATCGAATCTGTTCCTTCCTCAAAGAAAAGGTGAAAACTTATGTTTAAGTTTTATTTTCAGATGTAGGAAGAATGATTTGAATAATTGTATTGAAAGTTAAATGTTCCACCATTTCCAAAATTAGTCTTTAATTTGAATGAAGGTTCTTAAATAATAAGTAAGACTTTGATGTGATTATAACACTTCAATCACTTGGTGGAAAAAAGCATGTTATGTTTTTGGTAAAAAACAATCTGATGTGTGGGTTAAGTTAAACAGAGTAAGGGGCTGGCATAGAGCAAGTTTGGCCAGGTCTTGACTCATGAACTACCTGTAACTCATTTCCTCATCCAGTGTGGCTCATTGTGACAATATCCAGAGCAGGAAGCAGACATGGATAGCATCTGCGCCATGTTGAATGAGCAAATATGAAGCACTGAGCCGTAGCTTGTCTTCATTTGGTATAAAGAATTATCCAGATCTTGTTGCCTTGTTAAAAAAAAAATTGGATAGATCTGCAGTATTGTATTGCATTATTTGTTTTGACTTTTATTATTTGCAAGAAACTAGGAAATAGACCTAAATATGCAGTATGTATTTCCATAGTATCACTGATGACTAAGACACGCTCAACATCTGTATCTTATTCATCAGCTTGTCAATATTATATACAGTATTGTGAAGGTGGCATTCTGGAAGAAGCTTGTGGATGAAGAATTCACTTACGTATGTTGAATTTCTGTTTTAGTGGGAATTGAGGGGATGCATTACAGACCTTGTGCCTAAACACAGTACATGTACTGTACTGCATAAGTGTAATTTTTTGTAGAATTTTGGGTCTTTCTCACTTGTAGTTACTGGTGATTGACTGTTGATTCAAAGAATTGGAGCTAACCTCCTTTTCCACCCATTCCACAAGTGCTGTGTGGTTCTATGGGTTTGGTACTTCCCCCGTCATTATAATTATAATCACTCACTTCTCTTGTGACTCTAGAGAATCTTTCTTTGAATATCAAACACTTCCCTTACTCTCCTGTTAAGATTTTGTACTGGAGAAATTGTTGCATAATAGTATGAGGTTCATATCATATCTTTGGTGTTGTAGTCAAGATATATGATATGATAAAGTACTTCTAGTCAGACAAGTGGTACAGTTGTTATTACTGACATTGACAGCCACCAAAATATAAGTTCACTGTTTGGAGCATCTTCAGAATTTAGCAATTTTGCCAATTTCACTCAAATTTCAAAAGATGCCAATTTCCGAATAGGGTCCAGAATAAACAAGAAAGACATTCTGGCACTAAAATGACATTTCCTCTAGTCATTAGTCATGTCTCAAGGCCCCTCTTATATTCTTTTGCTTTCCACTTTGAATTTTTATTTTCACAAAAAATATAAGATTTACTGTTATGCAGACTACTGCATTAGTGCAAAAAATGGTATAAATATTATTGGTGCACTTGTGAAAGAATATTAGACTCACCAGTTGACGTGTATTGCACGCTTGGCACGATTTGTTTACTTTTGAAGTTTGGTAAAAATCGAACATTTCTGCTACTTTGAGCTCAATTTCAAGGTACCTTTCTTTGTAAAACCAGTCAAAATCATCTCAATTTCTGTAATATGTCTTCCATTCTATAAAATGAGACCAAGAAAACTAGAATACAACAATAAATACCATACGAAAATACACTGCAAAGTCGCTGATTTATTCAAAAAAAATGGTCAAAGTTTTTTTTTTCTCATTATGCACTGTGTGCTGCAGGATTTTTTTTAGACTGTGCACACTGACCACATAGACCCATTCTTTCATATGAAGGCCTACCAGCTTTCTCCCACTAGATTTGAGGCCGCTAGAATTTTAAAGAGCCTTAAGAATTAATTGGACTTAGTTCACTCTATAAACAATTATGTACTGCTGCTTAAGTAATTCCAGAAAAATAAACAATAATATATGTTCTCAATATTAACACATTTATTATGTATACATGAGGGAGGAGGTATTGTAGTCATTTGTATTGTTAATATTTCAGTATGAAGGATCTCTGAGAGCTGCTGCTGATGTTGGCTGTGGTTCGGGTCAGAGTACACAGATCTTGAGTCCTCACTTTACCTCTGTTACGGGTCTTGATGTTTCTCCAGCTCAGACTTCTGAGGCCATTAAACTAAATACAAAACCAAATGTCTCCTTTGTGTGAGTATAAATGATTTCTTTCAAGTACTGTACAGTACTTTATTACATTTTAATTAGAAATTGTAATGCATTTACTAAAAGTATTACAAGATGAAATTGATCATCTCAACTCTGTTTCCTTCACTGATGAGGCATCTGTCAGGAAAGGATGGAAAAGGAGGACAGAGTGTGGCTGCTGAGTACCTTCCATATTCTGTCACTGAAAACTAGTAACACTATTCACTAATAAAACATCCGAAATAGTATTTTAGCCATTTCATAGACCAGGTTTAAGTATTCACCCCTGGATCAAGGAACCTTTTAAGATAATTAACAATGATAAAATAGTCAACAACAATAAAAATAATCAGTTATCAGTAATAATCAAATACTCAGTAATATTTTTTATTTGTTTTTTATTAACACATCGGCTGATTCCCACGAAGGCAGGGTGGCCTGAAAAAGAAAAACTTTCATCATCATTCACTCCATCACTGTCTTTCCAGAGGGGTGCTTTACACTACAGTTATAAAACTGCAACATTAACACCCCTCCTTCAGAGTGTAGACACTGTACTTCCCATTTCCAGGACTCAAGTCTGGCCTGCTGATTTCCCTGAATCCCTTCATAAATGTTACTTTGCTTACACTCCAACAGCATGTCAAGTATTAAAAACCATTTGTCTCCATTCACTCCTATCAAATACGCTCATGCATGCTTGCTTGCTGGAAGTCCAAGCCCCTCGCACACAAAATCTCCTTTACCCCCTCTCCAACCCTTCCTAGGCCAACCATTACCCCGCCTTCCTTCCACTACAGATTTATACACTCTCGAAGTCATTCTGTTTTCCATTCTCTCTACATGTCCGAACCACCTCAACAACCCCTCCTCAGCCCTCTGGATAGTAGTTTTGGTAATCCCACACCTTCTCCTAATTTCCGAACTATGAATTCTCTGCATTATATTCACACCACATGCCCTCAGACATGACATCTCCACTGCCTCCAGCCTTTTCCTCGTTGCAACATTCATCACCCATGCTTCACACCCATACAAGAGTGTTGTTACCACTATACTCTCATACATTCCCCTTTTACCTTCCACGGACAAAGTCCTTTGTCTCCACAGACTCCTAAGTGCACCACTCACCCTTCTCTCCTCATCAATTCTGTGATTCACCTCATCCTTCATAGACCCATCTGCTGACACGTTCACTCCCTAAATATCTGAATACATTCACCTCCTCCATACTCTCTCCCTCCAATCTGATATCCAGTCTTTCATCACCTAATCTTTTTATCCTCATAACCTTACTCTTTCCTATATTCACTTTTAATTTTCTTTTTTTACATCCCTTTCCAAATTCATTCACCAACCTCTGCAACTTCTCTTCAGAATCTCCCAAAAGCATCATGTCATCAGCAGTAATAATCAGCAATAATCCATTCTCCTGTAAACATCACTCAGTAGTCTGGACCAATATACTAACCTGCAGACAATCTCATATAGTGACTGCATTTGTAACTGGGTAATTCTGGAGGTTGTCAAGCATTCTTTGGTCATCAGCATTAGTTTACTTTGCTGTAACTTGTCATTCTACCTCTTGTGCCAATGATATACAGTTGCTCTAGAGAGTCGTTTAACTTAGTCACTCGCTTTTATTGCTTGTACATTTATATGAGAATTTTTTTATCAGTTGTCTATGTTTTATTTTTCCTTTTTCAGGAAATCTTCTTACTCACTGAATATTGATTTTAGCATCCATAATTGTACCAAACCTCAATTCTATTTGTGTAAAAAAATTATATATGTACTCCTCTATGTTCAGAGAAATATGTTTTTTTTTGGTCAGGCTTGTATAATTATTGCATCAAGATAAATTTTTTGTTCAGCATATCAAGTCACAAAGTGACTTTATAATTAATATTTTTAGTCTTAAGGTAAATCTAATGCTAAATTGTATTTTCTTTATCAAAGTTACTGTATTAAACTAATGACAGGGAATAGATCAGTTGAAATGCACTTTTCTCAAAGATTGAGATTGATATACATGTACATTAAGATCACTTGGTAAGGAATGCTCCACAAAGTTGCTTTCATCAGAATATTTTTGGACATTTGCAATCAAAACATATAGTAAATAGCAAATTATAAAAACTTTTTTTTTTTTCAACAAACTGGGTGTATCCCACCGAGGCGGGGTGGCCCAAAAAGAAAAACGAAAGTTTCTCTTTTTAAATTTAGTAATTTATACAAGAGAAGGGGTTACTAGCCCCTTGCCCCTGGCATTTTAGTCGCCTCTTACAACACGCATGGCTTACGGAGGAAGAATTCTGTTCCACTTCCCCATGGAGATAAGAGGAAATAAACAAGAACAAGAACTAGAAAGAAAATAGCAGAAAACTCAGAGGGATGTGTGTATATATATGCTTGTACATGTATGTGTAGTGTGACCTAAGTGTAAATAGAAGTAGCAAGATGTACCTGAAATCTTGCATGTTTATGAGACAGAAAGAAGGACACCAGCAATCCTACCATCATGTAAAACAATTACTGTACAGGCTTTTGTTTTACACTCACTTGGCAGAACGGTAGTGCCTTCCTGGGCGGTTGCTGTTTACTAACCTACTACCTAAATAAAAACAATTATATCCTTTTAATCTCTTTCAATCTACCAAAATGCCACACCCTTTAATGTAGAACCACAAGACCCAAATAAATATAAAAGGGGAGGTAGCTAACTTTTATTAATTGCATTCATTAGTTTGTTTGTATTGTAAACCTTTAATGATATACCAGCCTTCCAATATGCTTGCAAAACATTACAGATGTCTTTTATCTTTCACTGCTTGTCACACACTTTCTTGCATTCCTGTTAGTATCTATTATGATTCATTAAATATATTTAAATTGAAATACATTGTTGTAGTACAGTAATAATGATAATAATATCTTTATCCTAGGTAGAAGGTTGGTAGACAGCAACTGCCCAGGGAGGTACTACCGTCCTGCCAAGTGAGTGGAAAACAAAAGCCTGTAATTGTTTTACATGATGGTAGGATTGCTGGTGTCCTTTTTTTCTGTTTCATACACATGCAAGATTTGAGGTACTTCTTGCTACTTCTACTTACACTTAGGTCACACTGCACATACATGTACAAGCATATATATACATACCCCTCTGGGTTTTCTTCTATTTTCTTTCTAGTTCTTGTTCTTGTCTATTTCCTCTTATCTCCATGGGGAAGTGGAATAGAATTCTTCCTCCGTAAGCCATGCGTGTCGTAAGAGGCGATTAACCCTTTGAGGGTCGACAGGCCCTCTCCGAAACTCGTTCTCAGGGTCGGCCAAATTTAAAAAAAAAAAAATTATTTTTTCTTATGAAAAGATAGAGAATCTTTTCCCGATCATAAAGACACCAAAAGTTTGAAATTTGATAGAAAACTTACGGAATTATGCTCTCGCAAAGTTAGCGGTCTCGGCGATGTTTACGCATCGGCGATTTTGCCCACTTTGAGCCCCATTTTCGGCCAATTTCACTGTCCTAGTCGACAAAAAACATGAATATTTCGCTAGAACTCCATTTTTTCTATCGAATGGGTGCAAGAAACCACTCATTTATGAAATTCAACTATCCAGTACAGTGGTCAGAATTTAGCAATTTTGCCAATTTCACACAAATTTCAAAAGATGCCAATTTCCGAATAGGGTCCAGAATAAACAAGAAAGACATTCCTGGCACTAAAATGACATTTCCTCTAGTCATTATTCACGTCTCAAGGCCCCTCTTATATTCTTTTGCTTTCCACTTTGAATTTTTATTTTCACAAAAAATATAAGATTTACTGTTATGCAGACTACTGCATTAGTGTAAAAAATGGTATAAATATTATTGGTGCACTTGTGAAAGAATATTAGACTCACCAGTTGACGTGTATTGCACGCTTGGCACGATTTGTTTACTTTTGAAGTTTGGTAAAAATCGAACATTTCTGCTACTTTGAGCTCAATTTCAAGGCACCTTTCTTTGTAAAACCAGTCAAAATCATCTCTATTTCTGTAATATGTCTTCCATTCTATAAAATGAAACCAAGAAAACTAGAATACAACAATAAATACAATACGAAAATACACTGCAAAGTCGCTGATTTATTAAAAAAAAATGGTCAAAGTTTTTTTTTTCTCATTATGCACTGTGTGCTGCAGGATTTTTTTTAGACTGTGCACACTGACCACATAGACCCATTCTTTCATATGAAGGCCTACCAGCTT
The DNA here is from genome assembly GCF_038502225.1 of Cherax quadricarinatus. NCBI lineage: Eukaryota > Metazoa > Arthropoda > Malacostraca > Decapoda > Parastacidae > Cherax > Cherax quadricarinatus. The sequence goes on from NW_027197818.1 coordinate 24,202, forward strand.
TCTCCCACTAGATTTGAGGCCGCTAGAATTTATGAGTACTAGTACGTCAAAAATCCCTACGCGTAAGACGTACTAGTACGACGAAAACCCTCAAAGGGTTAAAATGCTGGGAACAAGGGGCTAGTAACCCCTTCTCCTGTATATATTACTAAATTTAAAAGGTGAAACTTTCGTTTTTCCTTTTGGGCCACCCCACCTCAGTGGGATATGGCTGGTGCGTTGAAAGAAAGAAAGAATATCTTTATTTCTACAAGTACATATACAAGGTATACAGGCCTAGCTGACATCAATGACATACTACTCTATAGAAACCTTGTTATGCTGAGCATTTCGAGCAAATTAGGTCAGTTTTGCCCCAGGATGTGACCCAAACAAGTTGACTGACACCCAGGTACCCATTTTACTGATGGGTGAACATAGACAACCTGCGTAAGGAAACATGTCCAATGTTCCCACCCCTTCGCCTGGAATCGAACCCAGACCCTCACCTTGTGAAGTGAGAGCTTTTGCCACCTGGCCATGGGGCACCAATTTGAACTTAATGTGGTAATACAGTGAAAAAGTGTATGTAGCAGCTGATAATGAGAGTAGCAGTATGTAGCTGAGATAGGACAGGTATGAAGGAGTACTGTAAGTAATTCAAATAATCCTTACTAAATTCTTTATCTAAAGTTATATTTTATGGGCTTTCTAGAACCAGTAGTGCAGAGAAGCTACCGTTCTCTAACAATAGCCTGCAGTTGATCACTGCAAGCCAGGCTTGTCACTGGTTTGATCTGCCAGTGTTCTACAAGGAAGTAGATAGAGTTCTTGTACCTGGTAAGTGAATTATGACAAATATAAAATTTGGTGAATGCTAATGCACAGGAAAAATACAAAGTTTAAAAGACTTCTATATATACATGTATTTGCAGCCTGCCCTTGCAAATCCTAGTTGATTTATCATATGTAGTTCTCAACAGATTTCTATTTTGCTATGTAGGTTAGGTTAGGTGTAGTCAAATTAAATTGTTGTTTATTAGAAAAAAATAACCAGCTATACCCTATGCCAATACAGTGAACCCTCAGTTATCAGCCGTAATCCGTACCAGAAGCTCGGCTTAAAACCAAAATGGCCAATAACCGAAATAATTATTCAAATAAGAATTAATGTAAATACAATTAATCCTTCAGTAAAGGTATTATATACCTTTATTGAAGATTAAGGTAGCCTCACTGTGCCTTACTGCAAACCAGCCTTTGCTGGCTCTAAATTCACTAACAGCACCACTTGTTCCAGGAGTTTTCTTCACAAGATTCTCATGCAACTGCCTTGCCTTCTCACAAATAATCAACTCCAGAACAGTGTCTCCCACTAAATGTTTTTCCTTAATCCACAATAACAATAACTTTTCCATTTCTCCCATTATTGGTGACCTTTGTTTCATAATCACATTTACTCCTTTTGCAACATCACCTTCCTTGATTTGTTCTTTCTTTGTCAGGATAGAAGTGACGGTAGATTTATTTTTCCCGTACATTCTGGCAAGTTCCAGCACCCTCACACCACTCACATTTTTCAATAACTTCTCGCAAATGATGTAGTGGAAGTTTTAGCAGTAAAGGTCGAGAACCAAAACCTAGTCATTGTGGTAGTCTACAAGCCTCCGGATGCAACATCCCAGCAATTCCAGGAACAGCTGTTAAAAATTGACCACTGTCTGGAAAATCTTCCAGCTCCTGCACCCAACATCTTGCTCCTGGGGGATTTCAACTTAAGGCACCTAAAATGGAGGAATATAGCAAATAATATTGTTGCAGTAATAACACCAGGAGGCAGCTCTGATGAAAACTCACACTCACACGAGCTTTTAAATCTCTGCACAAAAATCAATTTAAACCAGCAAATAATAGAGCCTACTAGACTGGAGAATACACTAGACCTCATCTTCACTAACAATGATGATCTGATAAGAAATGTCACCATATCAAAAACAATATACTCAGATCACAACATAATTGAGGTTCAGACATGTATGCGTGGAGCCCCAGACCGACATAATGAGACTAGTCACGAGGGAGCATTCACCAAATTCAACTTCAATAACAAAAACATAAAGTGGGACCAAGTAAACCAAGTCCTAACCGATATAAGCTGGGAAGATATACTAAGCAACACAGACCCCAACTTATGCCTAGAACAGATTAACTCGGTGGCACTCGATGTATGCACAAGGCTTATTCCTCTAAGAAAAAGGAGGAGTAGATGTAAAACAGAAAGAGACAGGCGCTCCCTTTACAGGCGACGGAAAAGAATAACAGAGCGGCTAAAAGAGGTCAATATATCTGAAATGCGTAGGGAGACACTGGTCAGAGAAATAGCAAGCATCGAACTTAAGCTAAAAGAATCCTTTAGGAGTCAGGAATCGCGGGAAGAACTAAAAGCCATAAATGAAATCGAAAGAAACCCAAAGTATTTCTTCTCCTATGCCAAATCAAAATCGAGAACAACGTCCAGTATTGGGCCCCTACTTAAACAAGATGGGTCCTACACAGATGACAGCAAGGAAATGAGTGAGATACTCAAGTCCCAATATGACTCAGTTTTTAGCAAGCCGCTAACCAGACTGAGAGTCGAAGATCAAAATGAATTTTTTATGAGAGAGCCACGAAATTTGATTAACACAAGCCTATCCGATGTTATCCTGACGCCAAATGACTTCGAACAGGCGATAAATGACATGCCCATGCACTCTGCCCCAGGGCCAGACTCATGGAACTCTGTGTTCATCAAGAACTGCAAGAAGCCCCTATCACGAGCCTTTTCCATCCTATGGAGAGGGAGCATGGACACGGGGGTCGTCCCACAGTTACTAAAAACAACAGACATAGCCCCACTCCACAAAGGGGGCAGTAAAGCAACAGCAAAGAACTACAGACCAATAGCACTAACATCCCATATCATAAAAATCTTTGAAAGGGTCCTAAGAAGCAAGATCACCACCCATCTAGAAACCCATCAGTTACACAACCCAGGGCAACATGGGTTTAGAACAGGTCGCTCCTGTCTGTCTCAACTATTGGATCACTACGACAAGGTCCTAAATGCACTAGAAGACAAAAAGAATGCAGATGTAATATATACAGACTTTGCAAAAGCCTTCGACAAGTGTGACCATGGCGTAATAGCGCACAAAATGCGTGCTAAAGGAATAACAGGAAAAGTCGGTCGATGGATCTATAATTTCCTCACTAACAGAACACAGAGAGTAGTCGTCAACAGAGTAAAGTCCGAGGCAGCTACGGTGAAAAGCTCTGTTCCACAAGGCACAGTACTCGCTCCCATCTTGTTCCTCATCCTCATATCCGACATAGACAAGGATGTCAGCCACAGCACCGTGTCTTCCTTTGCAGATGACACCCGAATCTGCATGACAGTGTCTTCCATTGCAGACACTGCAAAGCTCCAGGCGGACATCAACCAAATCTTTCAGTGGGCTGCAGAAAACAATATGAAGTTCAACGATGAGAAATTTCAATTACTCAGATATGGTAAACATGAGGAAATTAAATCTTCATCAGAGTACAAAACAAATTCTGGCCACAAAATAGAGCGAAACACCAACGTCAAAGACCTGGGAGTGATCATGTCGGAGGATCTCACCTTCAAGGACCATAACATTGTATCAATCGCATCTGCTAGAAAAATGACAGGATGGATAATGAGAACCTTCAAAACTAGGGAGGCCAAGCCCATGATGACACTCTTCAGGTCACTTGTTCTATCTAGGCTGGAATATTGCTGCACACTAACAGCACCTTTCAAGGCAGGTGAAATTGCCGACCTAGAAAATGTACAGAGAACTTTCACGGCGCGCATAACGGAGATAAAACACCTCAATTATTGGGAGCGCTTGAGGTTCCTAAACCTGTATTCCCTGGAACGCAGGAGGGAGAGATACATGATTATATACACCTGGAAAATCCTAGAGGGACTAGTACCGAACTTGCACACGAAAATCACTCACTACGAAAGCAAAAGACTTGGCAGACGATGCACCATCCCCCCAATGAAAAGCAGGGGTGTCACTAGCACGTTAAGAGACCATACAATAAGTGTCAGGGGCCCGAGACTGTTCAACTGCCTCCCAGCACACATAAGGGGGATTACCAACAGACCCCTGGCAGTCTTCAAGCTGGCACTGGACAAGCACCTAAAGTCAGTTCCGGATCAGCCGGGCTGTGGCTCGTACGTTGGTTTGCGTGCAGCCAGCAGCAACAGCCTGGTTGATCAGGCTCTGATCCACCAGGAGGCCTGGTCACAGACCGGGCCGCGGGGGCGTTGACCCCCGGAACTCTCTCCAGGTAAACTCCAGGCATGGTGTTTCTCATTTTCTTTGCTGCAGGAACTTTACTAGGAACTTTTTTTTGGAGCCATGGTTACTTATTTCACAGTTGCACTGACAAAAAAACACCAAAAAAATGAAAAAAGCGAAATGTTTGGAAGGATGAGCAGAAGTTTCCTCACGCACCGAGAGAGACAGCTAAACTGACACGCAAGCTGGCCCAGCCGGCGGAGGGATGCGTCCAATATGGCCAATAAGTGAAATAATGGCCGATAACCAGTAGCCAAAAAACCAGCCTATAACAGAGTTGGCCGATAACAGGAATGGCTGATAACTGGGGGTCCACTATATATAAAATATTAACAGAGATAATACCAGTATATCAGTTATCTCTATGCTGTTGTATCCATTTTTTTATATTATTTATGGTATAATACACATATATGGACTAAAAATGTGGGGGTTTGTCTCCCTTTATGAAGGGATTCAGGAAAATCAGTTAGCTGGGCTTGAGTACTGGAGGTGGGAAGTACGGTACCTTTACTCTGAAGAAGGGGTGCTGATGTGTTGCAATTTTTTAACTGTATTGTAGGCACAAGACAGTGATGGAGTGAATGATGATGAAAGTGTTTCTTCTTTTTTGGGTCACCCTGCCTCGGTGGGAAACAGCCGATGTTTCAATAAAAAAAAAATAAAAAAATAATCTCAGATGTCAGAACACACCACAGGATGATTGCAGCCAGTGAAATTGCAACAAGAAAAAGTCCTCATTTTGATATTGAGACCTGTACCATGGAAACATAAGTACAATATTAGTTCTAAGTAAACATGCTGAATTTTTCAGTATTGCAAGCAGTATTCAACAGTAAAAGATATGTCTGTACTGAGTAACCAGTCCGAGGAAGACAAAGCTTTAGAAAAAGTGAACATAACATAACCTCAATGGAAATACACAAGTCACTTTGATTTTTGGGGAGTTTTTTATTATTATTTTTTTTATTATCACACTGGCCGATTCCCACCAAGGCAGGGTGGCCCGAAAAAGAAAAACTTTCACCATCATTCACTCCATCACTGTCTTGCCAGAAGGGTGCTTTACACTACAGTTTTTAAACTGCAACATTAACACCCCTCCTTCAGAGTGCAGGCACTGTACTTCCCATCTCCAGGACTCAAGTCCGGCCTGCCGGTTTCCCTGAATCCCTTCATAAATGTTACTTTGCTCACACTCCAACAGCACGTCAAGTATTAAAAACCATTTGTCTCCATTCACTCCTATCAAACACGCTCACGCATGCCTGCTGGAAGTCCAAGCCCCTCGCACACAAAACCTCCTTTACCCCCTCCCTCCAACCCTTCCTAGGCCGACCCCTACCCCGCCTTCCTTCCACTACAGACTGATACACTCTTGAAGTCATTCTGTTTCGCTCCATTCTCTCTACATGTCCGAACCACCTCAACAACCCTTCCTCAGCCCTCTGGACAACAGTTTTGGTAATCCCGCACCTCCTCCTAACTTCCAAACTACGAATTCTCTGCATTATATTCACACCACACATTGCCCTCAGACACGACATCTCCACTGCCTCCAGCCTTCTCCTCGCTGCAACATTCATCACCCACGCTTCACACCCATATAAGAGCGTTGGTAAAACTATACTCTCATACATTCCCCTCTTTGCCTCCAAGGACAAAGTTCTTTGTCTCCACAGACTCCTAAGTACAGCAACCACCCAGGGAGGTACTACCGTCCTGCCAAGTGAGTGTAAAACGAAGCCTGTGATTGTTTTACATGATGGTAGGATTGCTGATGTCTTTTGTCTGTCTCATAAATATGCAAGATTACAGGCATGTCTTGCTACTTCTACTTACACTTAGGTCACACTACACATACATGTACACATTTATTTATACACACTCATCTGAGTTTTCTTTGATTTTATCTTAATAGTTCTTGGTCTTATTAATTTTCCTTTTATATCCATGGGGAAGTGGAATAAGAATCTTTCCTCCGTAAGCCATGCGTGTTGTAAAAGTCAACTAAAATGCCGGGAACAATGGGCTAGTAACCCCTTTTCCTGTAAAGATTACTAAAAAGAATAAGAAGAAGAAAATTGTCAAAGTGGGAAGTCTGAATGTGCGTGGATGTTGTGCAGATGATAAGAAAGAGATGATTGTGGATGTTATGAATGAGAAGAAGCTGGATGTCCTGGCTTTAAGTGAAACAAAGCTGAAGGGGGTGGGAGAGTTTCAGTGGAGAGGAATAAATGGGATTAGGTCAGGGGTTTCAAATAGAGTTAGAGCTAAAGAAGGAGTAGCAATAATGTTGAAGGATAAGCTATGGCAGGAAAAGAGGGACTATAAATGTATTAATTCAAGGATTATGTGGAGTAAAATAAAGATTGGATGTGAAAAGTGGGTTATAATAAGCGTGTATGCACCTGGAGAAGAGAGAAGTGTAGAGGAGAGAGAGAGATTTTGGGAAATGTTGAGTGAATGCGTGGGGAGTTTTGAATCAAGTGTGAGAGTAATGGTGGTTGGGGATTTCAATGCTAAAGTGGGTAAAAATGTTATGGAGGGAGTAGTAGGTAAATTTGGGGTGCCAGGGGTAAATGTAAATGGGGAGCCTTTAATTGAGCTATGTGTAGAAAGAAATTTGGTAATAAGTAATACATATTTTATGAAAAAGAGGATAAATAAATATACAAGGTATGATGTAGCACGTAATGAAAGTAGTTTATTAGATTATGTATTGGTGGATAAAAGGTTGATGGGTAGGCTCCAGGATGTACATGTTTATAGAGGGGCAACTGATATATCGGATCATTATTTAGTTGTAGCTACAGTTAGAGTAAGAGGTAGATGGGAAAAGAGGAAGGTGGCAACAACAAGTAAGAGGGAGGTGAAAGTGTATAAACTAAGGGAGGAGGAAGTTCGGGTGAGATATAAGCGACTATTGGCAGAAAGGTGGGCTAGTGCAAAGATGAGTAGTGGGGGGGTTGAAGAGGGTTGGAATAGTTTTAAAAATGCAGTATTAGAATGTGGGGCAGAAGTTTGTGGTTATAGGAGGGTGGGGGCAGGAGGAAAGAGGAGTGATTGGTGGAATGATGAAGTAAAGGGTGTGATAAAAGAGAAAAAGGTAGCTTATGAGAGGTTTTTACAAAGCAGAAGTGTTATAAGAAGAGCAGAGTATATGGAGAGTAAAAGAAAGGTAAAGAGAGTGGTGAGAGAGTGCAAAAGGAGAGCAGATGATAGAGTGGGAGAGGCACTGTCAAGAAATTTTAATGAAAATAAGAAAAAATTTTGGAGTGAGTTAAACAAGTTAAGAAAGCCTAGGGAAAATATGGATTTGTCAGTTAAAAACAGAGTAGGGGAGTTAGTAGATGGGGAGATGGAGGTATTGGGTAGATGGCGAGAATATTTTGAGGAACTTTTAAATGTTAAGGAAGAAACAGAGGCAGTAATTTCATGCACTGGTCAGGGAGGTATACCATCTTTTAGGAGTGAAGAAGAGCAGAATGTAAGTGTGGGGGAGGTACGTGAGGCATTACGTAAAATGAAAGGGGGTAAAGCAGCTGGAACTGATGGGATCATGACAGAAATGTTAAAAGCAGGGGGGGATATAGTGTTGGAGTGGTTGGTACTTTTGTTTAATAAATGTATGAAAGAGGGGAAGGTACCTAGGGATTGGCAGAGAGCATGTATAGTCCCTTTATATAAAGGGAAAGGGGACAAAAGAGACTGTAAAAATTATAGAGGAATAAGCTTACTGAGTATACCAGGAAAAGTGTACGGTAGGGTTATAATTGAAAGAATTAGAGGTAAGACAGAATGTAGGATTGCGGATGAGCAAGGAGGTTTTAGAGTGGGTAGGGGATGTGTAGATCAGGTGTTTACATTGAAGCATATATGTGAACAGTATTTAGATAAAGATAGGGAAGTTTTTATTGCATTTATGGATTTAGAAAAGGCATATGATAGAGTGGATAGAGGAGCAATGTGGCAGATGTTGCAAGTATATGGAATAGGTGGTAAGTTATTAAATGCTGTAAAGAGTTTTTATGAGGATAGTGAGGCTCAGGTTAGGGTGTGTAGAAGAGAGGGAGACTACTTCCCGGTAAAAGTAGGTCTTAGACAGGGATGTGTAATGTCACCATGGTTGTTTAATATATTTATAGATGGGGTTGTAAAGGAAGTAAATGCTAGGGTGTTTGGGAGAGGGGTGGGATTAAATTATGGGGAATCAAATTCAAAATGGGAATTGACACAGTTACTTTTTGCTGATGATACTGTGCTTATGGGAGATTCTAAAGAAAAATTGCAAAGGTTAGTGGATGAGTTTGGGAATGTGTGTAAAGGTAGAAAGTTGAAAGTGAACATAGAAAAGAGTAAGGTGATGAGGGTGTCAAATGATTTAGATAAAGAAAAATTGGATATCAAATTGGGGAGGAGGAGTATGGAAGAAGTGAATGTTTTCAGATACTTGGGAGTTGACGTGTCGGCGGATGGATTTATGAAGGATGAGGTTAATCATAGAATTGATGAGGGAAAAAAGGTGAGTGGTGCGTTGAGGTATATGTGGAGTCAAAAAACGTTATCTATGGAGGCAAAGAAGGGAATGTATGAAAGTATAGTAGTACCAACACTCTTATATGGGTGTGAAGCTTGGGTGGTAAATGCAGCAGCGAGGAGACGGTTGGAGGCAGTGGAGATGTCCTGTTTAAGGGCAATGTGTGGTGTAAATATTATGCAGAAAATTCGGAGTGTGGAAATTAGGAGAAGGTGTGGAGTTAATAAAAGTATTAGTCAGAGGGCAGAAGAGGGGTTGTTGAGGTGGTTTGGTCATTTAGAGAGAATGGATCAAAGTAGAATGACATGGAAAGCATATAAATCTATAGGGGAAGGAAGGCGGGGTAGGGGTCGTCCTCGAAAGGGTTGGAGAGAGGGGGTAAAGGAGGTTTTGTGGGTAAGGGGCTTGGACTTCCAGCAAGCGTGCGTGAGCGTGTTAGATAGGAGTGAATGGAGACGAATGGTACTTGGGACCTGACGATCTGTTGGAGTGTGAGCAGGGTAATATTTAGTGAAGGGATTCAGGGAAACCGGTTATTTTCATATAGTCGGACTTGAGTCCTGGAAATGGGAAGTACAATGCCTGCACTTTAAAGGAGGGGTTTGGGATATTGGCAGTTTGGAGGGATATGTTGTGTATCTTTATATGTGTATGCTTCTAGACTGTTGTATTCTGAGCACCTCTGCAAAAACAGTGATAATGTGCGAGTGTGGTGAAAGTGTTGAATGATGATGAAAGTATTTTCTTTTTGGGGATTTTCTTTCTTTTTTGGGTCACCCTGCCTCGGTGGGAGACGGCCGACTTGTTGAAAAAAAAAAAAAAAAAAAAAAAAACACCCATATAACTGTGTTAGTACAAACATACTTTGGTTTATTCCTCCCTTTTTTGTTGGCCTCCATAGATAAAGTTCTTTGTCTCCACAGATGCCTCAATGTACCATCTATCTTTTTGCCTCAACAATCCATGGTTCACCTCATCTTTCATAGACCCATCTGCTGACAAGCCCATTTCCAAATAGTATCTGAACACCTGTATTTCTTCCATACTCACTCCCTCCAGTCTGATATGCACTCTTTCATTGCCTAGATTTTTTGTTACTCGCATCACCTTGCTCTTTCCTATATTTGCCTTTAATTTCCTTCTTTTATACACCCTCCCAAATTCTTCCACTAATGTTTGCAAATTTTCTTCATAATTTCCCAGAAGAACCATGTCATTAGCAAAAACCAACTGTGGCATAAATGTTTACTTGTATTTTTACATATGCTTATCATATGTGTTATGTTTTGTTTATTAAGATTGCTATAGATACAGTATAATGATGGAAGATATTTATGTAAGATTTATAATTCTGCTACTTGCTAAACTGCACAATCCAGAGTTTAAATAAATGCAGCAGAAAAACTTTAAATTAATATCTCTTGTTTATGCAAGATAAACTGGCTTGTAGACTATGTACAGTACCATATTCTTGCTTTACTAAATCACACATAATCTACCGGTCTGTACCTTTCTCTAAACCATAGATGTATATAAGTGAACTGAATGGCTATATTCACCAAGGGAGTAAAGAGGTGTATCTAGAGCAGTATGGGGCAGACAAGTACAAGTTAATTTATGATGACGTCTTGGAAATCAGGTGGGTGAACTATACTGAATTAGTTTATCTCTGTACCAGAATCAGTCATACTTTACCAGTAATTATACAATTCTAAAATTTAGACTAGGTGGAGGTGATTCATTCTTGTTACCAAGCATATAAATTTGTAAATTCTTTCAATATCCAGGAGTTGTGTATTCACAAACTTTCCCATCTGTGAATTGTACTTTAAAGTCCTGTTGCAAAATTGTCGAGGTTATCTCAGTAACAGGTCTAATTGTTTCAACTTTGGGGATAATCATTAAAAAAAGTGGAAATGATATCTTAAGAAATCCTACATTTTTTTCAACACCTCGGCCGTCTCCCACCCACGCCGAGTGACCTAAAAAAGAAAGTAACACTTTCACCATCATTCACACATAATCACTGTCCTTGCAGATGTGCTCAGATACTACAGTTTAGATGTCGCTCCAAATGGCCAGTACCCTAAACCCTTCCTTCAAAGTGCAGGCATTGTACTTCCCTCCTCCAGGATTCAAATCTGGCTGACTGGTTTCTCTGAATCCCTTCACAAAATATTACCCTGCTCAGACTCTAGCAGCTCATCAGGTCCCAAAAACCATTCCTCTCTATTCACTTCTATCTAACACGCTCATATACTTGCCTGCTGCATGTACAAGCCCCTTGCACACAAAACATCTTTTACCCCCTCCTTTCATCCTTTCTTAGGGCGACCCCTACCCTTCCCCTCCACTACAGACTTATACACCTTCCAAGTCATCCTATTTTGTTCCATCCTCTCTAAATGACCAAACCACCTCAACAACCCCTCCTCAACTTTTAGTAACTCCACACCTCTTAATTTCCACACTATGAATTCTCTGCATAATCTTTACACCACACCCTTAGACATGACATCTCCACTGCCTCCAGCCTCCTCCTTGCTGCAGCATTTACAATCCATACTTCATACTCATATGAGTGTTGGTATCACTATACTTTCATACATTCTCTTCTCTGTCTCCATGGATTATTTAGATTATTCAGAGGGCTGAGGAGGGGTTGTTGAGGTAGGACATTTAGAAAGGATGGTGCAAAATAGAATGACTTGGAGGGTGTATAAATCTGTGGTGGATGGAAGGCTGGGTAAAGAATAAAGATTTTATTTCTTTGTAAAGGTTACAATGTGTATTACAATTTTGGTTTGCTAAGTACAAAGAACGCCACTATCATGCCGGGGCATTTCGAGCAGACTAATCCTAGTACATAATAACTACTTAAATCTAGAGAAGATGAGTGGTTAACTTTCATTAAACACATAAGAACATAAGAAAAGAGGAACACTGCAGTAGGCCTGTTGGCCCATACTAGTCAGGTCCTTCACAAATCCAACCCACTAACAGAATAAGAACATAAGAACTAATGCGAGGTAGTCAAGGTGGAGGCTTATGAGAATAATAATCTTGAAGTTGCACATAATAAAGACACTATTATAATTAATGGTTCAATCAGTAATATTTCATGGATTGGCAGATGTTTAATAGACCATAGGTCATATAATATAACTGATTAGAAGTTGTTTTGGTTGGTTTGGTTAGTATTGAGAGATGAGATGATTTTTAAGCCAAGTCCTAAATTTATAAGTAGTCAGGGGATCCTTTACCAGTTCAGGTAGTGAATTCAAGATCTTTGGGCCCTCTATGTGCATTGCATTTTTGCATAGTGTGAGACTGACACGAGGGATGTCGAAGAGTGCCTTATGTCTTGTATTGTGACTGTGCGTTCTGTTGTAGATACCAAGGAGAAGTTTAAGGGGAGGGTTCATATTTGGAGTTTAATGTCTGTGTATACAGTAGGCACAATAATATTAGTGTATGTCTCGGATATTTAGCAAGTTCAGGCTTTTGAAAAGTGGTGGGGTGTGCTGTCTAACACAGGAGCTGGTTATCCACACAACAGCTTTTTGTTGGTTATTAAAGGTTTAAGGTGGTTGGCTGTGGTTGATCCCCAAGCACAAATACCATAGGTGAGGTAGGATATATTAAAGAGTGGTATAGGGTAAGGAGTGTCATTTGGGGTAAGGAGTGTCGTTTGGGGTAGGGATTGTCTGAGGAGAGGTTGGAGCTAGGTGGTAAATGAAGTTTTGTATGTGAGGGTCTTGGACATGCAACAGGTGTGTGTGAGACAAGGGATCAGAGGCAAGTGGTTTTTATGACATGAGGTACTGTTGGAGTGTGAGGAAGGTAACATGAAGGGATTCAGGGAAACAAGTTTGTGGACTTGAGTCCTGAAGGTGGGAAGTTCAGTGCCTGCACTCTGATGGAGGGATGAGGATATTGCAGTTTGGAGGGGCATCTGAACTGTAGTATCAGCATGGCTCTGGCAAGACAGTGATGGAATGTGTGATAGGGAAAGTGTTTCTGCTTTTTCAGGTCACCCTACCTCAGTGGAAGATGGCTTGTGTTTAAAAAATAGAAATGGTAATATCATTTGTTTATATGTTGTAATCTGATACTTCAGTAGTAGTATTCCATATACAGGTAGTTATAGGAGCGACTTCTAAGCTCATAGTGCTTCAGTTTTAGAAAACTGCTGTGAACAGTAGTGTCAAAGGTTTTTGTTATTATGCCAATTTTGTATTCACTCTTATCAGGTCTTGTATAGTCTATTTTAATTAAAGGCTGACCTGCTTTACAGTGCCTCACTTAGTGTTTTGCTAATACAGTGGTTTTTCAAGGATATTCATTCTTCATTTACTCAGACTTCTTACAATAAATACATTCACCATTCACTATAAGCCAATGATGAAAATATTTTAAGGTAAGGTACATTTTTTTTTTTCAACAAGTCGGCCGTCTCCCACCGAGGCAGGGTGACCCAAAAAAGAAAGAAAATCCCCAAAAAGAAAATACTTTCATCATCATTCAACACTTTCACCACACTCACACATTATCACTGTTTTTGCAGAGGTGCTCAGAATACAACAGTTTAGAAGCATACACATATAAAGATACACAACATATCCCTCCAAACTGCCTTTATCCCAAACCCCTCCTTTAGTTGCTAGTGTAGGTAACATTGATGTATTTGCCTTAACTGAGACGTGGTTTAATTCAAAAAGTCGGGACATGCCTGTGGAATGTCATATTCAGGGTTTTAAATTGTTCCAAGAAGATAGAAGTATTGGGAAGGGGGGTGGGGTGGCATTGTATGTCCGAGATCGCTTGAACTGTTGCATAAAAACGGGTATTAAGTCTGAAGTAACACATACAGAGTCTGTTTGGATAGAATTTTCAGAGGGGCATGAAAAACTGATTTTAGGAGTGATATACCGTCCCCCAAACTTAGATAGGGACCAAGGGAAACTACTATGGGAGGAAATTGTTAAGGCCACAAGGCACGATAATGTAGTAATTCTAGGAGACTTTAACTTTAGTCATGTTGATTGGAATTTCTTGACTGGGAATTTAGAATCATACGACTTCTTAGAAGTATTTCAGGATTGTTTTTTGAAGCAGTTTGTGACAGAACCTACAAGGGGAAATAACCTACTTGACTTAGTTATGGCAAACAATGAATCCCTTGTTAATAATTTAGAAATTTCAGAGGAACTGGGTGCTAGCGACCACAAATCAATTACATTTAGCATTGAATGGAAGTACGATAGTAGCGATAACTCAGTAACAGTCCCAGATTTTCGCTTAGCAGACTACGATGGGCTTAGAGAACACTTATCATCTGTTGACTGGGGTAACGAAGAGAGCTATCAATATGACAGTTTTCTGAACACTATACATGCTGCTCAAAGAGCGTTTATCCCATATAAAGAAATTAGATCAAATAGAAATGACCCAAAATGGATGAATAATAGGCTCAAATATCTACTAGGGCATAAGAAAGGAATTTATAGGCGTATCAAAAGAGGTGAGGGTCATCTTATGAATCAGTATATTGACATTAAGAGGGACATTAAAAAGGGGATAAGAAAAGCTAAAAGGGACTATGAAATTAAAGTTGCTAGGGATTCTAAAACTAACCCAAAAAGTTTTTTCCAGGTCTATAGAACAAAAGTTAGAGATAAGATAGGTCCCCTTAAAAATAACTATGGGCACCTTACTGACAAAGAGAATGAAATGTGCTTGATTTTAAATAATTATTTTCTCTCAGTTTTTACACAGGAAGACACTAACAATATTCCAGTAATTAATTTTTACAGTGGGCTAGAAGAAGATAAATTATGTAACATCACAGTCACTAGTGAGATGGTTGTGAAGCAGATAGACAGACTGAAGCAAAATAAGTCGCCGGGTCCTGATGAGGTTTTTTCAAGGGTTCTTAAGGAATGCAAAATGGAACTCTGTGAACCATTAACTAATATTTTTAATTTATCTCTTCAAACAGGTGTAGTGTCTGATATGTGGAAGATGGCTAATGTAACTCCTATTTTTAAAACAGGGGACAAGTCGTTACCGTCAAATTACCGCCCAATAAGCCTGACCTCAATTGTAGGCAAATTACTAGAGTCAATTATAGCTGAGATTATAAGAAGCCATCTCGATAAGCATAGCTTGATTAATGATACTCAGCATGGATTCACAAGAGGCCGGTCTTGTCTAACTAATTTATTAACTTTCTTCAGTAAAGCTTTTGAGGCTGTTGACCACAATAAAGAATTTGATATTATTTACTTAGATTTTAGTAAGGCTTTTGATAGAGTTCCGCACCATAGACTGTTAAAGAAAGTGGCAGCTCATGGCATTGGGGGAAAAGTGCTCTCGTGGATCGAGTCATGGCTCACTGACAGGAAGCAGAGAGTGTCCATAAATGGGGTTAAATCCGAGTGGGGATCTGTAACAAGTGGCGTTCCACAGGGATCAGTCTTGGGCCCGTTGTTGTTTATAATATATATCAATGATCTTGATGAGGGAATTACTAGTGATATGAGCAAATTCGCCGATGACACAAAGATAGGTAGGATAATTGATTCAAACGTAGATGTTATGGAACTTCAGGAGGATTTAAACAAACTCTATTCTTGGTCAGAAAAGTGGCAGATGCAGTTCAATGTAGATAAATGCAAGGTTCTGAAGCTTGGGAGTGCCCATAACCCTAGTACTTATAAGTTAAATGATGTAGAACTTAGCCATACAGATTGCGAAAAGGACTTGGGGGTTATGGTGAGCAGCAACCTTAAACCAAGACAGCAATGCCTAAGCGTACGTAATAAGGCAAATAGATTACTGGGATTTATATCAAGAAGTGTAAGCAACAGAAGTCCAGAGGTCATACTGCAGCTTTATACATCATTAGTAAGGCCTCACCTAGATTATGCAGCTCAGTTCTGGTCTCCGTATTACAAAATGGACATAAATTCGTTAGAAAACATTCAGCGTAGGATGACTAAATTAATACATAGCATTAGAAATCTTCCTTATGAAGAAAGATTGAAGACTCTTAAGTTACATTCACTTGTTAGACGAAGAATGAGGGGAGACCTGATCGAAGTGTATAAGTGGAAGATAGGTATTAATAAAGGGGATATTAATAAGGTCTTGAGGATGTCTCTCCAAGAGAGAACCCGCAGTAATGGATTTAAATTAGATAAGTTTAGATTTAGAAAGGACATAGGAAAGTATTGGTTTGGAAATAGGGTAGTTGATGAGTGGAACAGTCTACCTAGTTGGGTTATTGAGGCTGGGACTTTGGGTAGTTTCAAATCTAGGTTGGATAAGTACATGAGTGGGAGGGGTTGGATTTGAGTGGGACTTTCACATCAGAGCTTATTTCTTGGGTGGCATTGAAAATTGGGTTGGGCAAATGTTTTGTTAGTGGGATGAATTGTAAAGGACCTGCCTAGTATGGGCCAGCAGGCCTCCTGCAGTGTTCCTCCTTTCTTATGTTCTTACTGCTCACACTCCAACAGATCGTCAATCCCTTCACTAAATATTACCCTGTCCCAAGTACCATTCGTCTCCATTCACTCCTATCTAACACGCTCACGCACGCTTGCTGGAAGTCCAAGCCCCTTGCCCACAAAACCTCCTTTACCCCCTCTCTCCAACCCTTTCGAGGACGACCCCTACCCCGCCTTCCTTCCCCTATAGATTTATATGCTTTCCATGTCATTCTACTTTGATCCATTCTCTCTAAATGACCAAACCACCTCAACAACCCCTCTTCTGCCCTCTGACTAATACTTTTATTAACTCCACACCTTCTCCTAATTTCCACACTCCGAATTTTCTGCATAATATTTACACCACACATTGCCCTTAAACAGGACATCTCCACTGCCTCCAACCGTCTCCTCGCTGCTGCATTTACCACCCAAGCTTCACACCCATATAAGAGTGTTGGTACTACTATACTTTCATACATTCCCTTCTTTGCCTCCATAGATAACGTTTTTTGACTCCACATATACCTCAACGCACCACTCACCTTTTTTCCCTCATCAATTCTATGATTAACCTCATCCTTCATAAATCCATCCGCCGACACGTCAACTCCCAAGTATCTGAAAACATTCACTTCTTCCATACTCCTCCTCCCCAATTTGATATCCAATTTTTCTTTATCTAAATCATTTGACACCCTCATCACCTTACTCTTTTCTATGTTCACTTTCAACTTTCTACCTTTACACACATTCCCAAACTCATCCACTAACCTTTGCAATTTTTCTTTAGAATCTCCCATAAGCACAGTATCATCAGCAAAAAGTAACTGTGTCAATTCCCATTTTGAATTTGATTCCCCATAATTTAATCCCACCCCTCTCCCGAACACCCTAGCATTTACTTCCTTTACAACCCCATCTATAAATATATTAAACAACCATGGTGACATTACACATCCCTGTCTAAGACCTACTTTTACCGGGAAGTAGTCTCCCTCTCTTCTACACACCCTAACCTGAGCCTCACTATCCTCATAAAAACTCTTTACAGCATTTAATAACTTACCACCTATTCCATATACTTGCAACATCTGCCACATTGCTCCTCTATCCACTCTATCATATGCCTTTTCTAAATCCATAAATGCAATAAAAACTTCCCTACCTTTATCTAAATACTGTTCACATATATGCTTATTTAAACACTTGATCTACACATCCCCTACCCAGCAATTCTACATTCTGTCTTACCTCTAATTGGTTCAATAATAACCCTAGTCTTTTCCTGGTATACTCAGTAAACTTATTCCTCTATAATTTTTACAAGATACTAAAGGGACTATGGAGGCAAAGAGGGGAATGTATGAGAGTATAGTTTTACCAACGCTCAAAGAGGGGAATGTATGAGAGTATATGGGTGTGAAGCGTGGGTGATGAATGTTGCAGCGAGGAGAAGGCTGGAGGCAGTGGAGATGTCATGTCTGAGGGCAATGTGTGGTGTGAATATAATGCAGAGAATTCGTAGTTTGGAAGTTAGGAGGAGGTGCGGGATTACCAAAACTGTTGTCCAGAGGGCTGAGGAAGGGTTGTTGAGGTGGTTCGGACATGTAGAGAGAATGGAGCGAAACAGAATGACTTCAAGAGTGTATCAGTCTGTAGTGGAAGGAAGGCGGGGTAGGGGTCGGCCTAGGAAGGGTTGGAGGGAGGGGGTAAAGGAGGATTTGTGTGCGAGGGGCTTGGACTTCCAGCAGGCATGCGTGAGCGTGTTTGATAGGAGTGAATGGAGACAAATGGTTTTTAATACTTGACGTGCTGTTGGAGTGTGAGCAAAGTAACATTTATGAAGGGATTCAGGGAAACCGGCAGGCCGGACTTGAGTCCTGGAGATGGGAAGTACAGTGCCTGCACTCTGAAGGAGGGGTGTTAATGTTGCAGTTTAAAAACTGTAGTGTAAAGCACCCTTCTGGCAAGACAGTGATGGAGTAAATGATGGTGAAAGTTTTTCTTTTTCGGGCCACCCTGCCTTGGTGGGAATCGGCCAGTGTGATAATAAAAAAAAAAAAAAAATATATGCTTCAATGTAAACACTTGATCTACACATCCCCTACCCACTCTGAAACCTCCTTGCTCATCCGCAATCCTACATTCTGTCTTACCTCTAATTCTTTCAATTATAACCCTACCGTACACTTTTCCTGGTATACTCAGTAAACTTATTCCTCTATAATTTTTACAGTCTCTTTTGTCCCCTTTCCCTTTATATAAAGGGACTATACATGCTCTCCGCCAATCCCTAGGTACCTTCCCCTCTTTCATACATTTATTAAACAAAAGTACCAACCACTCCAACACTATATCCCCCCCTGCTTTTAACATTTCTGTCATGATCCCATCAGTTCCAGCTGCTTTACCCCCTTTCATTTTACGTAATGCCTCACGTACCTCCCCCACACTTACATTCTGCTCTTCTTCACTCCTAAAAGATGGTATACCTCCCTGACCAGTGCATGAAATTACTGCCTCTGTTTCTTCCTTAACATTTAAAAGTTCCTCAAAATATTCTCGCCATCTACCTAATACCTCCATCTCCCCATCTACTAACTCCCCTACTCTGTTTTTAACTGACAAATCCATACTTTCCCTAGGCTTTCTTAACTTGTTTAACTCACTCCAAAATTTTTTCTTATTTTCATTAAAATTTCTTGACAGTGCCTCTCCCACTCTATCATCTGCTCTCCTTTTGCACTCTCTCACCACTCTCTTTACCTTTCTTTTACTCTCCATATACTCTGCTCTTCTTATAACACTTCTGCTTTGTAAAAACCTCTCATAAGCTACCTTTTTCTCTTTTATCACACCCTTTACTTCATCATTCCACCAATCACTCCTCTTTCCTCCTGCCCCCACCCTCCTATAACCACAAACTTCTGCCCCACATTCTAATACTGCATTTTAAAAAATTTTCCAACCCCCTACACCCCCCCCCCCCCCCCACTACTCATCTTTGCACTAGCCCACCTTTCTGCCAATAGTCGCTTATATCTCACCCGAACTTCCTCCTCCCTTAGTTTATACACTTTCACCTCCCTCTTACTTGTTGTTGCCACCTTCCTCTTTTCCCATCTACCTCTTACTCTAACTGTAGCTACAACTAAATAATGATCCGATATATCAGTTGCCCCTCTATAAACATGTACATCCTGGAGCCTACCCATCAACCTTTTATCCACCAATACATAATCTAATAAACTACTTTCATTACGTGCTACATCATACCTTGTATATTTATTTATCCTCTTTTTCATAAAATATGTATTACTTATTACCAAATCTCTTTCTACACATAGCTCAATTAAAGGCTCCCCATTTACATTTACCCCTGGCACCCCAAATTTACCTACTACTCCCTCCATAACATTTTTACCCACTTTAGCATTGAAATCCCCAACCACCATTACTCTCACACTTGATTCAAAACTCCCCACGCATTCACTCAACATTTCCCAAAATCTCTCTCTCTCCTCTACACTTCTCTCTTCTCCAGGTGCATACACGCTTATTATAACCCACTTTTCACATCCAATCTTTATTTTACTCCACATAATCCTTGAATTAATACATTTATAGTCCCTCTTTTCCTGCCATAGCTTATCCTTCAACATTATTGCTACTCCTTCTTTAGCTCTAACTCTATTTGAAACCCCTGACCTAATCCCATTTATTCCTCTCCACTGAAACTCTCCCACCCCCTTCAGCTTTGTTTCACTTAAAGCCAGGACATCCAGCTTCTTCTCATTCATAACATCCACAATCATCTCTTTCTTATCATCTGCACAACATCCACGCACATTCAGACTTCCCACTTTGACAATTTTCTTCTTCTTATTCTTTTTAGTAATCTTTACAGGAAAAGGGGTTACTAGCCCATTGTTCCCGGCATTTTAGTTGACTTTTACAACACGCATGGCTTACGGAGGAAAGATTCTTATTCCACTTCCCCATGGATATAAAAGGAAAAGTAATAAGACCAAGAACTATTAAGATAAAATCAAAGAAAACTCAGATGAGTGTGTATAAATAAATGTGTACATGTATGTGTAGTGTGACCTAAGTGTAAGTTTTTTTTCTTTTTTTTGCTAGCTCTGTTGCTCACTTAATATATAATAGTGTAAACACGTTATCGGGCTTTTGTATACTTTTGAAAGTAAAAAAAGATTGTTTCCCTTTAGAGTGATTTTCACTACAGCTGTAGCCCAGAACCTAACCTACTGTATAAACAGGGCCCAACTGTATTGGAAAGAAATGGACATAAATGCAGTATAATGTGATTATTTATTGACCACATTTGCCCACACAGTGGGCTTAACAGGTCATAGACTGATCTGTTTGTGACTTGATAAAGCCCACTGTGTGGGCAAAACGTAGTTAATAATGGATTGCATTGTACTTCATAAGTGTCTGTTTTTCCGTCGAGATGGTATTTTATACCATTTATCTCTTTGAATTATTGCATCTGTACTCTTTTGGGGCTGAATTTGCACCCCTATTTTTTGCTATACAGCGGTAGCCTGGGACCTGAGCTGCTGTATAAGCGGGGACCTCCTGTATTTGTAACCACAAGATTGTGGACTTAATGTAGTGCTGTAATTTTTTGTCTTGAAATAAATTAATGAAGTTACTCTCTTCTGAAGGTGTATGAGAGGGAGACTGGAGGCTATTGGGGAAGTGGTCGTAAAGATGTTGATGCTTCATATAGTGACCAAAAGTTTGTCATACCTTACCCAAGTTTTACAAGGTTAGGAGGCTGTTGACATTGCTTCACAACTGTAGTGTGCATAAATTACCAGAACTGTTATAGTTTCATAACTATAGTAATTATGATTCTGTTACATAATTCTGTAGTTTTGAAAAAATTTTACGGTGTAGTTCTGTTGATACTACTTAATACATGTACAGTGGACCCCCGGTTAACGAACTTTTTTCATTCCAGTAGTATGTTCAGGTGCCAGTACTGACCGAATTTTTTCCCATAAGGAATATTGTGAAGTAGATTAGTCCATTTCAGACCCCAAACATACACGTACAAACGCACTTACATAAATACACTTACATAATTGGTCGCATTTGGAGGTGATCGTTAAGCGGGGGTCCACTGTATTGCCTTAGATTATAACTTGAATTTTATATATATATAATGATATTATAATACTAACAAAATTTCTGACAAAAATAATGATAAAGATGTAGGCAAGCTTCGTTTTACATTGTGGGTTGATTCCTAAAATGGCAACTTTAATTTTTTTTTTTATTATCACACTGGCCGATTCCCACCAAGGCAGGGTGGCCCGAAAAAGAAAAACTTTCACCATCATTCACTCCATCACTGTCTTGCCAGAAGGGTGCTTTACACTACAGTTTTTAAACTGCAACATTAACACCCCTCCTTCAGAGTGCAGGCACTGTACTTCCCATCTCCAGGACTCAAGTCCGGCCTGCCGGTTTCCCTGAACCCCTTCATAAATGTTACTTTGCTCACACTCCAACAGCACGTCAAGTATTAAAAACCATTTGTCTCCATTCACTCCTATCAAACATGCTCACGCATGCCTGCTGGAAGTCCAAGCCCCTCGCACACAAAACCTCCTTTACCCCCTCCCTCCAACCTTTCCTAGGCCGACCCCTACCCCGCCTTCCTTCCACTACAGACTGATACACTCTTGAAGTCACTCTGTTTCGCTCCATTCTCTCTACATGTCCGAACCACCTCAACAACCCTTCCTCAGCCCTCTGGACAACAGTTTTGGTAATCCCGCACCTCCTCCTAACTTCCAAACTACGAATACTCTGCATTATATTCACACCACACATTGCCCTCAGACATGACATCTCCACTGCCTCCAGCCTTCTCCTCGTTGCAACATTCATCACCCATGCTTCTCACCCATATAAGAGCGTTGGTAAAACTATACTCTCATACATTCCCCTCTTTGCCTCCAAGGACAAAGTTCTTTGTCTCCACAGACTCCTAAGTGCACCACTCACCCTTTTCCCCTCATCAATTCTATGATTCACCTCATCCTTCATAGACCCATCCGCTGACACGTCCACTCCCAAATATCTGAATACATTCACCTCCTCCATACTCTCTCCCTCCAATCTGATATCCAATCTTTCATCACCTAATCTTTTTGTTTTCCTCATAACCTTACTCTTTCCTGTATTCACTTTTAATTTTTTTCTTTTGCATACCCTACCAAATTCATCCACCATTCTCTGCAACTTCTCTTCAGAATCTCCCAAGAGCACAGTGTCATCAGCAAAGAGCAACTGTGACAACTCCCACTTTATGTGTGATTCTTTATCTTTTAACTCCACGCCTCTTGCCAAGACCCTCGCATTTACTTCTCTTACAACCCCATCTATAAATATATTAAACAACCATGGTGATATCACACATCCTTGTCTAAGGCCTACTTTTACTGGGAAATAATTTCCCTCTTTCCTTTATAAGTGTTAAATTGGGGGTTCCCAGAAAAAAATATTTGAACTGAAAATATATGTTAAACAACATTTCTTACACAACGATACTATTATGCTATACTGAAAGGGTTCTTAGCTGAGGAATGGGAACCAAATAATGAGGGTATGGAACTCCGTCTCTGAACAATTTGCCATTTTTCTATGAATATATAAATTCATTTGGTGTTGTTTCAGCTGTCCTGGTGTTCTTAGTTATCCATATGTAAAGTAAAACCAAGCTATTGACATCTTTTGAAGTCATACTGGTACCTAATAGGACTGGTGATGGTGATAATTTCAACAGTCTGGCTAAGGGGGTATGTGGACATAATTGGGCAGTCCATTGGGACCTGTAACTGTAAAAAAGTTAAGAACCCATATTATACTACATAATAATATAATCATATAATGTTTAGGAGATAAGTGACCATGTTAAGGCATACATAGAATTTAGAGCATAAGAATTAAATGCAATGTTGGATCACCAAGGGTATAATTCTGAGGGCTGAGGAGGAGTTGACATTTAGAGAGGATTGACCAAAATTGGATGACTAATAATATATAAATCTGGGGTGGAGAGGAGGAGGGACAGGGGTTGTCTTAGGAAAGGTTGGAGGGAGAGAGGGGGTAAAAGAGGTTTTGAATGCTAGGAGCTTGAGCATACAACAGGATTGTGCGAGCTTGTTCGATAGGAGTGAAAGAACACAAGTGGCTTTTAATGGACATGCTGTTGGAGTGTGAGCTAGGTAACATTTATGAAGTGATTCATAGAAACAAGTAAGCTAGACTTATAAGTAATGGAGGTGGAAAGAGCAGTACTTGTCTGCTGTAGGAGGAGTAGGGATGTTGTAGTCAGAGGGTAATCTGAATTGTGTTGTCAGCACACTTCTGACAAGACAGTGATTGAGTGAATGATATTGAATGTATTAACTTTACTGGGTTACCAAGCCTTGGTGTGAGACCCTATTTAAAATATAAAACAAGTTAGTGGGAAGAATGGCCATTGAATGAGTGATAGTGAATGTGTGTTCTTTGGGTCACCCTGCCTTGGCGTGAGACAGCCATTGAGGTAAAAAAAAAAAAAAACGTACATAACACCTTATTGTGCACATTTTGTTGTTCAGTCTGTATCACTGCAGCCTAAACTATAGTAGATATAATACATGCATCAAAATCTTGTGCAGAGATTCCTCAGATATATCACTACTGTATCTTGTTTTCAGATATGCAGCTAATATATTGTGTAACAGTTATCTCTCTGATACAGGGATGATACTCACTTTGTGGATAAAACTACAACGGTTGCTGAGCTAACAGGATACATCTCTAGCTGGTCAGGATTCCAGAACTTTGAGTCAAAATGTGGCAGTGCTGCTGCTCAGAATATTCTTGAAGATTTTCAGAACAGGTATGAAAGCCTATTATTAATTAGCTAAATGTCTTTTGTTTTAGCTAAGCAATTTTTGTTTAAAAGAAAAAAGAGAATACAGTTAAGTTTCAATTGGTACAGTGTTTCACTGACAAGTGATCTTTATCAAGTACATACTCAGCACAAAGAAAAATTACAGCTTGTATAGGGCATCTGGAGCAGGTAATCAAGAGTATACATGCTGAGTAGTGTATTGCAAAAAGACTATTGGTCCACACTGGGTTTCTTTTGTCACAAGATATGTGCTATAGGAGTTGCCAAAGCGAACACACCATAATTTTGTTTTCTGGTGTTAGAGTGTAGATAACCCCAAACATTTATGTTTAATCATGTCACATTCTTGAAAAAGTAACCCGATTCCCACCATAATGTCGGAGTGGTTGTTTTGGTGCTGTACCCAGGTGGTGTTGATGTTCACTATACAGGCCTACTTGTTTTTCTGCAGGCATTTGGGAAGATTCCTAGTTTTTCATTGTAAACCTTGTCACATCCATCACAGGGGGCTGCTGTAGACTCCAATATCCTTGGGTTCTGTGATGTCTCAGTTAGTTTTGATGGTAACCACAGCAATATCAATGTTGTATGGTATAGGGGTCATTGTGGGTCTGGTAGGTAATACCTATATACACATATCTTCTTTCACTGTTATTCCAATTCCATTCAACAATATTACTCAAGAATAAATCAATCTCCTTACTTTCTGACAAAAAAAAAAGTGCTTAGAACCTCAGTCAGTAGTCTAATATATGCAATGTTTAAGAATGCATAGTGTCAAAGGGGGGTTCCTTGATGCTGGTGAGGGGTTCTTGAATTAAGGAATTGGACTTATTTTCTCTATCATTTAATTGAACCTGATTACCTATCCTTCAAAATAAAAAAAATATTTCTTTGCAAAGGTTACAGTGTGTGTTTACATTTAATAATTTAATTGGTACAGAGTACCAAATTGGCAAAATTGCCAATTTCTAACCACTTAATTGGATAGTTGAAATTGGTAAATGGGTGGTTTTTTGTATTCATTCGATAGAAAAAAGGGAATTCTAGTGAAATAAATATGATTTTTGTGGACTAGTAAACAGGAATTGGCCGAAAATAGGGCTCAAAGTGGGCGAAATCGCCGATGCTTACACATCAGCAAGACTGCTAACTTCACGAGAGCATAATTCCGTAAGTTTTCCATCAAATTTCATACTTTTGGTGTCATTATGATCGGGAAAAGATTCTCTATCATTTCATAAGATTTTTTTTTTTTTCCGAAAAATTTTCGACCCCTGAGAACAAGTTTAGGAGAGGGCCTCTCGACCCTGAAAGGGTTAAAGGTTTAAGGTGATTGGCTGTGGTAGATACCCAAGCACAAATACCATAGGTGAGGTAAGGGTATATTAGAGAATGGTATAGAGTTAGGAGTGCCACTTGGAGTATGTCACTAAGTGAGGAGAGGCTGAAGATGTTTTTTATCGATGGATTTAACCCTTTCAGGGTTTCCGATGTACTAGTACGGCTTACGCAAATAACAAAAAGGCACAATACCGTGACTGGAACGATACACAAATAACCCGCACGTAAAAGACAGAAGCTTACGACGACGTTTCGGTCCGACTTGGACCATTGACAAAGTCACACTAACAGGGGAGGAGCAGGACGGCTATATATAGGCAGGAAGAGGTGGAGGTAGTAGTAGTGGTAGTAGTAGTGGTAGTACTACTACCACTACTACTACCACTACTACTACCTCCACCTCTTCCTGCCTATATATAGCCGTCCTGCTCCTCCCCTGTTAGTGTGACTTTGTCAATGGTCCAAGTCGGACCGAAACGTCGTCGTAAGCTTCTGTCTTTTATGTGCGGGTTATTTGTGTACGGCTTACGCGCCAGGGTTATTGATGTACTAGTACACATAAATTCTAGCGCCTTCAAATCAAGCGGAAAATGGCTAGTAGGCATAGATGTGAGAGAATGGGTCTGCATGGTCAATGTGCGCTGTAGGAAACAAATCGGGGACCCAGTGGTGTATTGTGGGAATGCCATTTTACTACACCTTGTTCACCATGCCTCACGGTAAGAAACTCCTCACTCCTCGGCGAATAGGGACACTTTTGTTCCCCGGTGACAGTTTTAATACAGATGGAAGTGCCAGTGAAGATGAGTTTCAAGGTTTTGATGAGATTGTGACCGAAACTAATGACCAGTAATACCGGTAATAGTGAAGAAAATCCAGATGACCCTCAAGCTTCCACCTCTGGTGCTGGGCCGTCTTGTTCACGTTCAGTTGTACCAGAACGAAAGAGGAAACTCCTATTTTCCCATATCCAGGACTCAGATGTGAGCAATGGTGATGATAGTGATAGTGAATATGAACTACAAACTCTTGAAAACAGTTCCAGTAGTGATAGTGAAGTGGAATATTCTCCAGTGAAGTGTTAGTTTATACAACGGTATGTGCGCTCTGGTAGTGCGCCATATGCCATTCCAAGGGGAAAGGGTACATCTCGGAGTACATCCCATGGCTGTACAGCAGGAACAGATAGTGAAAATGAAGATGATAGTGTTGCAATTGGGATGGAAAACGTGCATGGTGGTGGTAGTGGAGGTGCCAGCCGTGAGGTACCGGCAGTGGGCCATGCTGCCACCCACACCACTGAGTCGGCTTAGCTTCAACAAAGACCACCCTTAGCCACCCACCCACCACACCAGCCTCCACAACCACCTGTCAATATCCAGTACCCACCAGCAGACCGCACCTGGGACTGGCAGGAAGCTGACAATTTTGTTCCCAATCCCCATCACTTTGATGAAACTCAAAGTGGAATACGGCCATCTTGTACACTTGGGAACAATGCCACTGAACTAAAATGTTTCGAGTTATTCTTTGACGAACCCCTGATGGAAATTATTGTCAGGGAAAGCAACAGATACTACGAGTACACCATGACAAACTCAATACTTTCACCAAAATCATACCTACACCAGTGGAAGGAGACAACTGTGGCTGAGATGTATATTTTCTTTGCCACAATAATGCTTATGCCACATGTGTATTATCACAGTGTCCAATCATACTGGTCAATAGACTGCCTGATTGCAACCCCAGGTTTCAGTGATATAATGCGAGTGAATCGATTTGTGCTACTATTATGTATGCTTCACTTCTCAGACAAAACCAAGCCTGACAGAAATAACAGGTTATATAAGATTAGGAATGTGTTTGTGTATCTGAAACAGAAATTCAATATGTATTTTTATCCCTTCAGGAAGCTTGTTATTGATGAGTCTTTGATTCTGTTCAAAGGAAGACTGTCTTTCAAGCAGTATATACCAAGCAAGAGGAAACTCTTTGGTATAGAGTTGTTTGTGCCTTGTGACTGCTACAGTGGTCTTGTATTGGATATTATTGTGTACATTGGAAATAATACATTGCAAAATATCAGGAAGTTATTGGGCATCTCTTGTGATGTGGTTAGAACAATGATGGAACCATATCTTGGTAAGGGACATATATTATATACTGATAACTTGTACACAAGCCCCTCGCTCAGTGATTTTTTTTGCGAGTGAACATGACATATTTGTGGCACAGTGCGTGGAAATCGTAAGCATATGCCCAGGTTTGACGCTGGCACTCGTAGAGGTGAGGTGCAGGCGTTTGCTGTCAATGACATCATGGCATTTTGGTGGCATGACAAACAAGATGTCACACTGTTGTCATCAGTTCACCCTAATGAAATGACAAACACTGGCAGGCAGAATAAAGAGACCAATGAACCCATTCTAAAACCTGCAGCTGTGATGGACTACACCCTCAGTATGCACTCAGTGGACAAATGTGACATGCAGATTGGGTTTGCTGATTGTGGTCACAAGAGTTATAAGTGGTACATAAAACTCTTTTTCCATATTCTGGACATTTCCATGCTCAATGCTTATAATATGTTTAAGATGAGGACCAGAAACAAACTACCATATGGCAAATTTTGTTTGTCATCAGACAAATAGTATTCAAGTACTTAGGAACAACACCTGCAATAGAAAACCACCCACTAAATTATCAACAACTACCTTCTCGTCTGAAGCATGGTGATCACTTCCTAATAAAACTGCCTGCTACTGCTTTCAAGAAAAAGGCTCAGAAGAGGTGTTACGTCTGTGCACATACAAAAAAACACCCACAACAATACAGAGGCACTCGTTTTGTGTGTGAGGAGTGTAAAACACCACTGTGCATGACACCATGTTTCAAAGACTTCCAAAGGCTACAGAGCTTCTAGAAACATATCCTGTGACTGTGTGTGTGTATATAAAATATAAAAAAATAGTAATTAACAACATTTTATATTGTTCATTTGTGTAAACAAGTTTTGTAAACAAATTAGACACATACACAACTCTTGGGAATCTTCAATGAAGATTCCCAAGAGTTGTGTATGTGTCTAATTTTTCAACATGTCGGTTCTCTGAACCATTCATCTACAAGTTTTGTAAACAATATAGTGACAACAGTGTTTGTGCAGTTATTGTGTAGTATAGAAAGAAAAAACATACAAAATACAGCTCATATTGGTCTCACAGGCCATAAAAGTTACTTGAAAAAAAATATTAAAAAATAATAGAAAAAAGTAGAAAAAAACAAAATACAGTGGACCCCCGGTTAACGATTTTAATCCGTGCAAGAGGGGTAATTGTTATGCGAAATAATCGTTATGTGAATGAATTTTCCCCATAAGAAATAATGGAAATAAAATTAATCCGTGCAAGACACCCAAAAGTATGAAAAAAAAATTTTTACCACATGAAATATACATTTTCCCACACACAAAGAGAAGGATACATGCACAATAGTAGAGTAGTACATGCACAGTATATATTGTGCATGTACTACTCTACTAAATGAAGAATAAATGACACTTACCTTTATTGAAGATGCAGCAATGACTGATGAGACACTGTCCTGGGAGTGCCTTTTCCTCCTGAGTACTGTAGGTCCTGTTTGGCATTTTCTTCCAGAACAGGCCTTATCACACTGTGTATGCCACTACGATTCTTAAATCTCTCAAACCAACCTTTGCTGGCTTTAAATTCACCAATATGAGCACTAGTTCCAGGCATTTTTCCCTGTTCACCTGGGTGTTAGTCGACTTGTGTGGGTTGCATCCTGGGAGACAAGATTAAGGACCCCAATGGAAATAAGTTAGACAGTCTTCGATGACACTGACTTTTTTGGGTTATCCTGGGTGGCAAATCCTCTGGGGTTAATTGTTTCTTGGTATTCTCAATAAGCCACACCAACAACGGTGCTACAGCAGCAGCAGCAGCTGACAGTGCAGCAGCAGCAGCAGCTGACAGTGCAGCAGCAGCAGCAGCTGTACCACCAATAGTAGCGATGGTTGATTGGGGTTTATTATACAACCTGGCCAGCTCGGAGACATGCACTCCACTTTCATACTTATCAATGATCTTTTTCTTCATCTCTATTGTAATTCTCACCCTTATTGCTGTAGGGTTGGCACTAGAAGCTTTCTTGGGGCCCATGGTCGCTTATTTTCCAGAAAAAGCACCGAAAACACTGTAATAATACGAAATATTCCGATTGTATGCTTGGATGTTACCGCGGAGGCTGGCTGGTAAACAATGCCACCGGCGGACATGTGAGCGTGGCTCAGGCCGCACATTGGACGCGTCTCGGACGAAAATCGGTAAGCGGGTTTTTAAGCGGTATGCAAGGCAAAATTTTTGCAATTAAAGTAAGCGGTATGCGAAATAATCGCTATGTGATGCCATCGTTATGCGGGGGTCCACTGTAAACAATTACTGGGTGACCGGCAGTCAGTGATGATGCCATATGCAA
>NW_027197819.1:0-54358 GCF_038502225.1 Cherax quadricarinatus
AGTCCCTGTACTTCCGTCCCTCCTTGCTTCAGCAGCAGTACATTTTTCAGTCTGGGTGAGAGCGGTCATCAGCGCGTCAGCATGCGTTTGTCTCTCCAGAGACAAACGCATGCCTCCAGGATATGAAGATAGAAAAGAAATAGGAGTCACAAGCTGAAGCCGCAGAAGCCAGGATACAGGCCCTAGAATATGAGGTAAATATGCTGAAGCGAGTTACAGGGCTATTGCCCAGAGGAGATATGGCATCTGAAGCAGGTACACACCTATTAAACGAGAAGCCCAATGGAAAGGAAGGAGACAAAACTTACGGTAAGGCCCTATCAGTCAACCAAGCAAGGCTGAGGAATGTAGAGGGAGAGCTCTTAAGAGCAGGGATAGCAGTAAGTGAGGGGGAAAGAAGGTAAAGAAAATGACAGGTCCCATGCAGAGGCACGACCATGCCACCAAGAGTTACAGGAAAAAAATAAGGGAGATAATGGCTATGTACAAATGGGACCCAGAGACAGAGAGGGAAAGGCAATGGGAGGAGGAGAGAGAGGTCAGTATTTATTCATGGGCTTCAGAAAAGCGAAGGGAGGACACATAATGAAAGATGGCAGAAAGAAAAACAGGAAATTGAAAACATCAAATAGGGAAAGAGGATATAAACCATACCACGGGTGGGGTTAGAACCCACGATCAGAGAGTCTCAAAACTCCAGACTGTCGTGTTAGCCACTGGGCTAGCTAGCCACAATAAGATTCATCCAACTTGTGACTAACGCGATGGTCTGAAATTTTGAGACTCTGATCGTGGGTTCTAACCCCACCCGTGGTATGGTTTGTTTGCAATCGTGTCATTATGATTGAGTGAGTGAAGAGGATATGACTGAGATAGTAAATTTTCAGAGAATACAAGGTACTTGAAGGAGAAATCGGCCAATAAAACTGATTTTCAAGACAGAAATGGTGCAGAACAGGATCCTGCAAGAGAAACCATGGCTGAAGGAATCAACATACAAGAGGGTGTTCCTAGACCACAACAGAACAAGAACAGAACGACAACACCTGAGGGAGAAGATACAGAAACGAAAGGGGCTAGGAAGAAAGACAAGGACAGAGACAACAGAGGACAACTAGAGCTGGACAGAGCAACAAGCTCCAGCACACACAGGCTGTTGTACAGCCTCATCAGGAGGAAAACAACAGTCAAGGACCAGGTAATCAGGGTGAGGAAGGAAGGAGGGGAGATCACTAGAAACAACCGAGAAGTATGTGAGGAGCCCAACATAAGATTCGAAGATGTGTTCACAGACTAGACAGAAGGGACTCCAGAAAGACAAAGAGGTGGAGTACACCATCAACTGTTGAACACAATACATACGACCGAGGAAGAAGCGAAGAAGCTGCTAAGCAAGCTAGATACCTTAAAGGCTATGGGACTGAATAACATCTCTCCATGGGTCTTGAGAGAGGGAGCAAAGGCGACTACTTGAGGCATGGAAGACAGCAAATATGGTCCCAATTTTCAAAAAAAAGAGACAGACGCATAGCTCTACAGGCTAGTGTCACTGACATGTGTAGTATGCAAAGTCGTGGAGGAGATTATCAGGAGAAGAGTGGTAGAGCACCTGGAAAGGACGGGAAATTCTGTGCCACAAACCTACTGGAGTTCTATGACAGGGTGACAGCAGCAAGACAAGACAGAGAGAGATTACATTTTCTTGGATTGTAAGAAGGCTTTTGACACAGTTCCACACAAGAGATTACAGCATAAGCTGGAGGACCAGGCACATATAACAGGGAGGGCACTGCAATGAATCCGAGAATACCTGTCGGGAAGACATCAGCGAGTCACTGTACGTGACGAGGTGTGAGAGTGGACGCCTGTGACGAGCGGGGTTCCACAGGGGTTAGTCCTAGGACCGGTGCTGTTTCTGGTATATGTGAACATGATGGAAGGAATAGACTCAGAAGTGTCCCTGTTTGCAGATGATGTAAAGCTAATAAGTAGAATTAGATCGTGTGAGGATCAGGAAGGACTACAAAGAGACCTTGACAAGCTGCAAGCCTGGTCCAACAACTGGCTCCTCGAATTTAACCCCGCCAAATGCAAAGTTATGAAAATTGGGGAAGGGCAAAGAAAACTGCAGACAAAGTATGGGCTAGGTGGCCAAAGACTGCATACCTCACTCAAGGAAAAGGATCTTTGGGTGAGTATAATACCGAGCACATCTCCTGAGGTGCACGTCAACCAGATAACTACTGCAGCATATGGGCTCCTGGCAAACTTGAGAACAGAGTTCTGATACCTCAGTAAGGAATCGTTCAATACTCTGTACACAAATGTACGTTAAGCCCATACTGGAATATGCTGCACCAGTTTGGAACCCACACATGGTCAATCAGGTTTGCAGCAAGACTAGTTCCAGACCTAAGGGGGAATGTCCTACGAAGAAAGGTTAAGGGAAATCGGCCTGACGACACTGGAGGACAGGAGGGTCAGGGGAGACATGATAACAACATGTATGAACCATAACCCTGTATGAACAATCAAAAACTCTGTGAGAATCCTCAAACACTGTGAGAACCATCAAACACTCTGTATGACCCATCAAACACTGTGAGAACCATCAAACTCACTGTGAGAACCATCAAATCAAACTGTGAGAGAACCATCAAACACTGTGAGAACCATCAAACACTTGTGAGAACCGTCAAACACATTTCTATTTGTTAGGTAAATTGACACAGATGCAATTAATGTGATTTTTTTTTTTTGGGAAAGTTTCGCTGTCCACTGCGTTTTGCATAAGAAATGCTGTGTCACCATAAAGTTACTTATACCATCAACATAAAATGCTGCGAGTGTTGTCTGAAACATTGCTAGCACAACATAAAATGCTGCAAGGGTTGTGTGAAATACCGCCAGTACAACTTAGAATGCTGCTGTAGCTGGGTATGCCTAACCTCCCTACATATTTCCCTTGACTACCGCTGGGGGAGCTGTGGCGGCAGCTCAGTGTGTGTGTGTGTGTGTGTGTGTGTGTGTGTGTGTGTGTGTGTACTCACCTAGTTGTACTCACCTAGTTGAGGTTGCGGGGGTCGAGTCCGAGCTCCTGGCCCCGCCTCTTCACTGATCGCTACTAGGTCACTCTCCCTGAGCCGTGAGCTTTATCATACCTCTGCTTAAAGCTATGTATGGATCCTGCCTCCACTACATCGCTTCCCAAACTATTCCACTTACTGACTACTCTGTGGCTGAAGAAATACTT
Organism: Cherax quadricarinatus; assembly: GCF_038502225.1. NCBI lineage: Eukaryota > Metazoa > Arthropoda > Malacostraca > Decapoda > Parastacidae > Cherax > Cherax quadricarinatus. The sequence goes on from NW_027197819.1 coordinate 3,254, forward strand.
CCTAACATCCCTGTGATTCATCTGTGTCTTCAGCTTCCAACTGTGTCCCCTTGTTACTGTGTCCAATCTCTGGAACATCCTGTCTTTGTCCACCTTGTCAATTCCTCTCAGTATTTTGTATGTCGTTATCATGTCCCCCCTATCTCTCCTGTCCTCCAGTGTCGTCAGGTTGATTTCCCTTAACCTCTCCTCGTAGGACATACCTCTTAGCTCTGGGACTAGTCTTGTTGCAAACCTTTGCACTTTCTCTAGTTTCTTCACGTGCTTGGCTAGGTGTGGGTTCCAAACTGGTGCCGCATACTCCAATATGGGCCTAACGTACACGGTGTACAGGGTCCTGAATGATTCCTTATTAAGATGTCGGAATGCTGTTCTGAGGTTTGCTAGGCGCCCATATGCTGCAGCAGTTATTTGGTTGATGTGCGCTTCAGGAGATGTGCCTGGTGTTATACTCACCCCAAGATCTTTTTCCTTGAGTGAGGTTTGTAGTCTCTGACCCCCTAGACTGTACTCCGTCTGCGGCCTTCTTTGCCCTTCCCCAATCTTCATGACTTTGCACTTGGTGGGATTGAACTCCAGGAGCCAATTGCTGGACCAGGTCTGCAGCCTGTCCAGATCCCTTTGTAGTTCTGCCTGGTCTTCGATCGAGTGAATTCTTCTCATCAACTTCACGTCATCTGCAAACAGGGACACCTCAGAGTCTATTCCTTCCGTCATGTCGTTCACAAATACCAGAAACAGCACTGGTCCTAGGACTGACCCCTGCGGGACCCCGCTGGTCACAGGTGCCCACTCTGACACCTCGCCACGTACCATGACTCGCTGCTGTCTTCCTGACAAGTATTCCCTGATCCATTGTAGTGCCTTCCCTGTTATCCCTGCTTGGTCCTCCAGTTTTTGCACCAATCTCTTGTGTGGAACTGTGTCAAACGCCTTCTTGCAGTCCAAGAAAATGCAATCCACCCACCCCTCTCTCTCTTGTCTTACTGCTGTCATCATGTCATAGAACTCCAGTGTGGGTGGGTGTGTGTGTGTGTGTGTGTGTGTGTGTGTGTGTGTGTGTGTGTGTGTGTGTGTGTGTGTGTGTGTGTGTGTGTGTGTGTGTGTGTGTGTGTGTGTGTGTGTGTGCGTGCTTGTGTGTATGCATATATTTGTACGCTCGTGTGCATATGTCTGTGCGTGCGCCCTCGTGTGTGTATGTGTGTGTGCGCGCGCGCTAGTGTGGGTGTATGGTCCACTTACTCATTACAATTGTGACCAGGTGTGGACGTATCAGTGGTTCATTACTTTGTAATTTGTTCATGACTGTAACCATGTATAGGAGTGAGGCTGATTCATTACCTTTGTAACTTGCCATGATTGTGACCAGATCTACCTGGAGTTCATTACCTTTGTAACTAGTTCAGCTATCATAACTTTGGGGTCCAGTCCCTGGACCCATTATGTACCTTTGTAATCTTTTGACTACCGCCCACAGGATGGGTATGGGGTGCATAATAAAGATATTAAACTAACTGCACAGTAAACGCTGCATAAAACATTACGGACTCCCTCTAAAACTCTTCGAGCTTCGTTTAAAACGCTTCTAGCTCTGTCTACAAGGTTTCGAACTCCGTCTAAAAGGCTTCAAACTATGTACTACTAGCCCCATCACAACCGCTACCCATCGCTATCAGAAAAAGAAAACAATTCCAGAGCACGTAACTTGACCCGGGAATAATTAGCACTCCCATGACCATATAAAGGCGCCCTGACCCTTGGGCACACCGTTCCTAAATTTCCTCTTCCCTGCTCCCACTCCACCTTCACTCACCTCTGGAATACTAATCCGAACACCTACTGCCGTTCTTAGCTTGCAAGCCAACCCGCTCCTGCCACTTGAATATGCATTAGCAGTAGTAGTAGTAGTGAGGCGGTCCTTGTTTGCTTGGTAAAAGGCCAAAAGGTTCGACAGGCCCCTATTCGGTCGCGTATCAACAAAGGAGGCAGGAAGATGCTTGCGAGAGTTACTTTTGTGGCGGTGGGTGGGGCTAGGGGCAGGGGGCGAGGTAGGAAAGTTGTAAATGGTGTATAAATGTATAATAATGTAACCTCTATCAGGCTTCGTTAAAGGATGGTATCACTCCCCGTTATCTCTGCAGCTACAGGTCCACGCCTCTCGGGTCCCTTGCAAGTTGTTGTTCTGTATGTGTGGGGCACCACTGTCGGCAAATGATTGTGTGTGTGTGTGTGTGTGTGGGTGTGTGTGTGTGTGTGTGTGTGTGTGTGTGTGTGTGTGTGTGATGTGTGTGTGTGTGTGTGTGTGTGTGTGTGTGTGTGTGTGTGTGTGTGTGTGTGTGTGTGTGTGTGTGTGTGTGTGTGTGTGTGTGTGTGTGTGTACCTGTCTCTGTCTCTCTCTACGTCTTCCTATTAAAAGAATATCCACATGATTTAATATACAATCACATGAATAAATCGTTCAAGTCAAGCAATTAATATTAGATCTTGACATCGTCGTATAGAGTCAACAAAGTCTCAGAATGTTGACGTAAGTATTACTCTTTTTCTTCACTCTCTCCTGTTGCAGCTGCTACAGGGTTTCAAGCTTGTGTTGGAAGAGCGGGAGGGGTAGGAGAGGGGTAGCTTTGTAGTGAAGGTGATATTAGGAGTTAGGGGAGGGTCTTGAAAGTGGTTTAGGGAGGGGAGGGGAAAGACCCTGAATTTGACCCGAGGCAACTCTCCAAGGCTCCAGTCTACAAGAACCGATATTATTGCAAACTTTACCCCCAGAGCACAAACTCCGGTAGGAAGATTGGGAGGAGGTGGATGATGATTAGAGAGGAGGAGGAGGAGGAGGAGAGGAGGAGGAGGAGGAGGAGGAGGAGGAGGAGGACGGCGAAGCGTAGCAGGAATAAGAGGAAAAAAAAAGTTTTTTAGGCCAATATTTTTTTTATAAACATTTGTATTGCAAATGGGTTTTAGTGTTTCATATAATTTCACATTGGCACATTGCCCACAGTATAAACAAGTGGTATTCAGTTAAGCTTAAGTGACGGTGTTAAGTTCATATTGAAGGAGTACGTTCAGTTGGTCTTGTGTACACTCTCGCCAGTTACTCTTCACTTTGTACGTAATATGCGAAAGAAGATTATACAGCTTATTCAAAGTGTTCTCAACCCTGTGAGGTACTCGTACTGTTTCAGTTCTATAGTTAAATTTCCAGTTATAAAAACTAGCACTCTATAAGCTCTCTTATTCCTGGATAGACACTTCTAACTGTCTTGAAACCGATACTAATAGCCACTCTAAGGGCCTTCCTTTAGCGTAACTTGCGGTTTTGAAAACATTTTGAATACTTGTCCAGCATTATTGTAACCAAAGTGCATTATTTTACATTTTTCTAAATTGAAATATATTTTCCTTCTCGGGCTAACGTGCTAGAGTGCCTTAGGAGAACGAGGAAGTTAAAAAAGAAGAGAATAGAAAAGAGAGAGAAAGAAGAGGGGGAGGAAGACGAGGAGTAGGAGGAAGAGGAAGCAGAGTTGAAAGGGTAGGGAGGGAGTTGCCAGGAGGGAAGGGGTGGCGCAGGTTGGCATTATGTAAATCCTTCATATAAAGGCAAGCACGAGAGCGCCCCCACTGAGGGCCAACCTGCTGTGTTATTTTTATATTACATTGTCAATACCAATTTTTATTGTGTGTGTGTGTGTGTGTGTGTGTGTGTGTGTGTGTGTGTGTGTGTGTGTGTGTGTGTGTGGGTGTGTGTGTGTGTGTGTGTGTGTGTATGTGTGTTTATGTGCGTGTGTGAATGTGTGCGTGCGCGCTCGCTCGCCTGTCTATGGTTACAGGGGTCGAGCCTCAGCTCCTGACCCTACCTTTTAACTTGCCACTTGCTGGATTCATTCCCTCTTAACCTCGTGAGCAATAAAACAGCTATTCTTAGTACTATATATATGGCCTGCCTCCACTGTTCCTTCATCCAGGTCATTCCCATTCATCAGCACCCTGAGGCTGAAGAAATACTTCCTGACATACTAACTAACTTTCGGCTTTGCCCTTGTGTCCCTGTTTCCCACCTTTCTAACAGTTAATTTTATCACCTTGATTATTTTGAATGCTCCTGTTTACCCCATAGTTCTTACATTCTTTAACATCGTCACGTTGAGTTACTTATGCTTCACCTCAAACTCATTTCCCTTAGGTCTAAAACTAGCCTCGTTACATACCACCGCACTTCTAAAATCTATTTTCATGTTCTAGTATTGTGTGTGTGTGTGTGTGTGTGTGTGTGTGTGTGTGTGCGTGTGTGTGTGTGTGTGTGTGTGTACTCACCTAGTTGAGGTTGCGGGGGTCGAGTCCGAGCTCCTGGCCCCGCCTCTTCACTGATCGCTACTAGGTCACTCTCCCTGAGCCGTGAGCTTTATCATACCTCTGCTTAAAGCTATGTATGGATCCTGCCTCCACTACATCGCTTCCCAAACTATTCCACTTACTGACTACTCTGTGGCTGAAGAAATACTTCCTAACATCCCTGTGATTCATCTGTGTCTTCAGCTTCCAACTGAGTCCCCTTGTTACTGTGTCCAATCTCTGGAACATCCTGTCTTTGTCCACCTTGTCAATTTCTCTCAGTATTTTGTATGTCGTTATCATGTCCCCCCTATCTCTCCTGTCCTCCAGTGTCGTCAGGTTGATTTCCCTTAACCTCTCCTCGTAGGACATACCTCTTAGCTCTGGGAGTGTGTGTGTGTGTGTGTGTGTGTGTGTGTGTGTGTGTGTGTGTGTGTGTGTGTGTGTGTGTGTGTGTGTGTGTGTGTGTGTGTGTGTGTGCGTGTGTGTGTACTCACCTATATGTAGTTGCAGGTATCGATTCACAGCTCATGTGTAGGTGAGTACACACACACGCACACACACACACACGCCAGCCTCCACAACCACACAACCACACAACCACACACATACACACGCACACACATACACGCGTACACGCATACACATGCGCGCGCACACACACACACACGTGCACGCACATGCACACACACACATGCACGCGCGCACACACACACACACACACACACACACACACACACACACGTACACATATACAACAGGCCTAGTGTCTAATCGACATGTGCCTAGGACAAAATGGTAACTAACACACACACACACACAGGGAAGGCACTACAATGGATCAGGGAATACTTGTCAGGAAGACAGCAGCAAGTCATGGTACGTGGCGAGGTGTCAGAGTGGGCACCTGTGACCAGCGGGGTCCCACAGGGGTCAGTCCTAGGACCAGTGCTGTTTCTGGTATTTGTGAATGACATGACGGAAGGAATAGACTCTGAGGTGTCCCTGTTTGCAGATGACGTGAAGTTGATGAGAAGAATTCACTCGATCGAAGACCAGGCAGAACTACAAAGGGATCTGGACAGGCTGCAGACCTGGTCCAGCAATTGGCTCCTGGAGTTCAATCCCACCAAGTGCAAAGTCATGAAGATTGGGGAAGGGCAAAGAAGACCGCAGACGGAGTACAGTCTAGGGGGCCAGAGACTACAAACCTCACTCAAGGAAAAAGATCTTGGGGTGAGTATAACACCAGGCACATCTCCTGAAGCACACATCAACCAAATAACTGCTGCAGCATATGGGCGCCTAGCAAACCTCAGAACAGCATTCCGACATCTTAATAAGGAATCGTTCAGGACCCTGTACACCGTGTACGTTAGGCCCATATTGGAGTATGCGGCACCAGTTTGGAACCCCCACCTAGCCAAGCACGTAAAGAAACTAGAGAAAGTGCAAAGGTTTGCAACAAGACTAGTCCCAGAGCTAAGAGGTATGTCCTACGAGGAGAGGTTAAGGGAAATCAACCTGACGACACTGGAGGACATGAGAGATAGGGGGGACATGATAACGACATACAAAATACTGAGAGGAATTGACAAGGTGGACAAAGACAGGATGTTCCAGAGATTGGACACAGTAACAAGGAGACACAGTTGGAAGTTGAAGACTCAGATGAATCACAGGGATGTTAGGTAGTATTTCTTCAGCCACAGAGTAGTCGGTAAGTGGAATAGTTTGGAAAGCGATGTAGTGGAGGCAGGATCCATACATAGCTTTAAGCAGAGGTATGATAAAGCTCACGGTTCAGGGAGAGTGACCTAGTAGCGATCAGTGAAGAGGCGGGGCCAGGAGCTCGGACTCGACCCCCACAACCTCAACTAGGTGAGTACAACTAGGTGAGTACACACACACACTGGTTTCTTGCAGTGAGTTAACACACACGCTGACCTGTGTCATTCTAACTTGCTTTTCTAAAACCTGTACTGATACTCGGTTATAAATATGTCATACAGTAGAAAACTAAGTAAAAAGAAAAGAGATTAGTGTAACTCTAAAAATGTCTCGCCCATGATTGATTTGCCGATGAAGAGCGGTGTCTGCAACCTTCCTACCCAGCTAAATGGCTTTAAAATTTCACCTTTTTTAAATATATTTTTAAAATCAACTTGGAATAATTTTGGCTTGACAGAGTGCAGCTCCTGGCGAGGCGGGACACGCTCGTACTCTCATATTGGTAAACGATTTTTTGGATGTCGCTTCAGGTCTCGTTTGGAAACAAGCAGATAAGATAGGCAAGATTTTTAAAATTAACTGTGTGTGTGTGTGTGTGTGTATGTGTGTGTGTGTGTGTGTGTGTGTGTGTGTGTGTGTGTGTGTGTGTGTGTGTGTGTGTGTGTGTGTGTGTGTGTGTGTGTGTGTGTGTGTGTGTGTGTGTGGGTGTGTGGGTGTGTGGGTGTGAAATGTGTATTTGAGTGTATGTGTGGGAATGTACATTCATGCGTCTGTGCCTGTGAAGACACTTTTGTGTGTACCCACCTAGTTGTACTCACCTAGTTGTGATTGCAGGGGTCGATTCACAACTCCTGGCCCCGCCACTTCACTGGCCACTACTAGGTCACTCTTCTTGCTCCATGAGCTTTATTATACCTCTTCTTAAAGCTATGTATGGATCCTGCCTCCACTACTTCACTTCCCAGACAATTCCACTTCCTGACAACTCTGAGACTGAAGAAATACTTCCTAACAACCCTGCGATTCATCCGAGTCTTCAACTTCCAACTGTGACCCCTTGTTGCTGTGTCCCGTCTCTGGAACATCCTGTCTGTTCACGTTGTCGATTCCTCTCAGTATTTTATACGTCGTTATCATATCTCCCTCTATCTCTCCTATCGTCCAGTGTCGCCAGGTCGATTTCCCTTAACTTCTCCTCATAGGACATGGCCCTCAGCTCCGGGACTAGTTGCAAACCTTTGCACTTTCTCTGATTTCCTTACGTGCTTGGCTAGGTGTGGGCTTCCAAGCTGGTGCTGCTTACTCCAATAGAGGCCTAACGTTGATAAATTAGACACATGTGCAACTCTTGGGTATCTTTATTGAGGAAACGTTTCGCCACACAGTGGCTTCATCAGTCCATGCATAGGAGAAACTTGAAGAACAGGAGGAGAATGAGGTAATCAGTCTCTCAACCTTGAGTCGATGTGTTCAGTCCATCAATCTTGAATAGAAAGAGGCCTAACGTACACGGTGTACAGGGTCCTGAACGATTCCTTATTAAGATGTCGGAATGCTATTATTAGATGTGCTAGGCACCCATATGATAAAGCAGTTATTTGGTTGATGTGCGCCTCATGAGATGTGCTCGGTGTTATACTCACCCCAAGATCCTTTTCCTTGAGTGAGGTTTGTGGTCTCGGGCCCCCTAGACTGTACTCTGTCTGCGGTCTTCTTTGCCCTTCCCCAATCTTCATGATTTTGCACTTGGTGAGGTTGAACTCCAGGAACCAGTTTCTGGACCAGGCCTGCAGCTTGCCCAGATCCCTTTGTAGTTCTACTTGGTCCTGGTCCGATTGAATTCTTCTCATCAACTTCACATCATCTGCAAACAGGGACACTTCTGAGTCTATTCCTTCTGTCATGTAGTTCACATAGAGTTGAAACAGCATCGGTCCTAGGACTGACCCCTGTGGAACCCCGCTCGTCACAGGCGTCCACTCTAACACCTCGTCATGTTCCATGACTTGTTGTTGTCTTTCCGACAGGTATTCCCTGATCCATTGCTGTTATCCTTGCCTGGTCCTCCAGTTATTGCACTAATCTCTTGTATGGAACTGTGTTAAACGCCTTCTTATAGTCCACGAAAATGCAATTTACCCACCCCTCTTTCTCTTGTCTTACTGCTGTCACCCAGTCATATAACTCCAGTAAGTTTGTGGCTCAGGATTTCCCATCCCTGATACCGTGTTGGTTGTCGTTGATATGCTCACTCCTTTCTAGGTGTTCCACCACTTTTATCCTGATAATCATCTCCATGACTCTGAATATTATACATGTCAGTGACACTGGTCTGTAGTTTAATGCTTCGTGTCTGTCTCCTTTTTTAAAAATTGGGACTACATTTGCTGTCTTCCATACCTCAGGTAGTCGCCCTGTTTCAATAGATGTGTTGAAGATTGTACCTAATGGCACCCAGTGCCTCTGCTTCCTCTCTCAAGACCCATGGAGACTCTCTGACCGCGGGTTCAATCCCGGCCGGGGTATGGTTTGTTTGCAATCGTGTCATTACGATTTCGTGAGCCATGGAGAGATGTTATAGAGCCCCATCTCCTTTGAGGTATCTAGCTTGCTTAGCAGCCTCTTCACGTCTTCCTCGGTCGTACGTAGTGAGTCCAACACTTGATGGTGTACTCCGCCTCTCTTTCTTTCTGACAGAGACGGAAGGGATTTCTGTCTCTTCTGTGAACACTTCTTTGAATCTCATGTTGAGCTCCTCTCATACTCGCGGTCGTTTCATTTGATCTCCCCTCCTTCCTCAACCTGATTATCTGGTCCTTGACTGTTGTTTTCCTCCTGATGTGGACGTACAACAGCTTCTGGTCAACTTTGGCTTTCGCTGCTATGTCATATTCATATTGTCGTTGGGCTTCCCTTCTTACCTGTGCATGTTCATTTCTGGTTCTACGACTGTTCTTCTTCTTGTCCTAGGTCCTTTGCTTTCTATGCTTCATCCATTCTCTAGCACACTTGGTTTTGACCTCCACACCTTTGGGTGAACCAAGGGCTCATCCTGGCTTTCTCGTTATTTTTGTTACCCGTCGGTACAAACCTCTCCTCAGTTTCCTTGCATATTTTTGTCACATTCTATCACCTCACTTACTTAATTCCCTGCCAATTCTTTGTCTCACTGAGCCCTGTGCAGGAAATTCTTCATGCGTTTGTAGTATTCTCTTGTAATTTGGCTTCATTCGTCCTGCCCTTCCTGCTTCCCTCTCCACTTGTAACTCTATGTATTCGAAGCTCAGAACCATGTGGTCACTGGCCCCGAGGGGGCTTTCATATGCGATGTCCTTAATATCTGCACTGCTCAAGGTGAATACTAGGTCCAGTCTTACTGGTTCATCCTCTCTCTCTCTCTCTCTCTCTCTCTGGTAGAGTCCCTTATGTGTTGGTTCATGAGGTTTCCCAGTACCACCTCCATCATCTTAGCCCTCCACGTTTCTGGGCCCCCATGTGGCTGGAGATTGTTATATTCTGTTGGAAAAATGGCCTCGTTTTCATTCTTGTGAGCTTGGATTCTGTGAGAGCTATGATGTCTTGTGATGCCTCTTTGATTCTTTCATGCCACTCCTCCCGCTTACTTGTTATTCCATCAGCGTTGGTGTACCATACTTTCAGATTCCTCTCCTCTGTGTTCTTGGGGATCTGTGGGGGTGGGGGACTTGGAAGTGTGCTGTGGGATTCTACAACAGAGTGTGGGGTCGGGGCTGTAATTGTGGATTGAGGGTTGTGTTCGGATAGCGTGTTTGGCTGAGGGTTCTGAGGGTAGTTCTGTGCCTGCTTGAGCTTGTTGTCCTGTCCTGCTCTAGTTGTCCTCTGCTGACTCTGTCCTTATCTCTCTTCCTATCCCCTATGTCCTATCCCTCAGCTCTCCTCAGCTGTGTGTGTGTGTGTGTGTGTGTGTGTGTGTGTGTGTGTGTGTGTGTGTGTGTGTACTCACCTATTTGTGGTTGCAGGGATCGAGTCATAGCTCTTGGCCCCGCCTCTTCGCTGACTGCTACTAGGTCCTCTCTCTCCCTGCCCCATGAGCTTTATTATACCTCGCCTTAAAACTATGTATGGTTCCTGCCTCCACTACGTCACTTTCTAGGCTATTCCACGGCCTGACTACTCTATGAAGAAATACTTCCTAACATCCCTTTGATTCATCTGAGTCTTCAACTTCCAATTGTGACCTCTTGTGTCTGTGTCTCATCTCTGGAACATCCCGTCTTTGTCCACCTTGTCTATTCCGCGCAGTATTTTATATGTCGTTATCATGTCTCCCCTGACCCTCCTGTCCTCCAGTTTCGTCAGGCCGATTTCCCTCAACCTTTCTTTGTAGGACAATCCCCTTAGCTCTGGGACTAGTCTTATTGCAAACCTTTGCATTTTCTCTAATTTCTTGACGTGCTTGACCAGTTGTGGATTCCAAACTGGTGCTGCATACTCCAGTATGGGCCTGACGTAAATGGTATACAGAGTCTTGAACGAATCCTTACTGAGGTATCGAACGCTATCCGTAGGTTTGCCAGGCGCCCGTATGCTGCAGCAGTTATCTGATTGATGTGCGCCTCAGGAGATATGCTCGGTGTTATACTCACCCCCAGATCTTTTTCCTTGAGTGAGGTGTGTGTGTGTGTGTGTGTGTATGTGTGTGTGTGTGTGTGTGTGTGTGTGTGTGTGTGTGTGTGTGTGTGTGTGTGTGTGTGTGTGTGTGTGTGTGTGTGTGTGTGTGTGTGTGTGTGTGTCTGTGTGTGTGTGTGTGTGTGTGTGTGTGTGTGTGTGTGTGTGTGTGTGTGTGTGTGTGTGTGTGTGTGTGTGTGTGTGTGTGTGTGTGTGTGTGTGTGTATGTATGGATATGTATATGCATATGTATATGCAGTAGAAGTCTAAGAAATAAGACAGATGAGCTAAGATTACTTGCAAGTGTAGGTAATATAGATATTATTGGTATAACAGAGACCTGGTTCAACCTGAAAGATAGAGAAATGCCTTCTGAATGCAACATACAGTGTTATAAACTATTCCACACTGATAGGGTCAACAGGAAAGGTGGTGGGGTGGCGATGTATGTCAGTGAAAATTTAAATTGTTGTCTTAGACATGATGTAAGATTAGAAACATCGAACACAGAATCTGTTTGAGTACAGTTTCTCGAGGGTCGTGACAAATTAATTTTGGGTGTGATTTATAGGCCCCCAAACCTTGATAGGGAGGGCAGTAAGCTGTTATGGGATGAAATTCATAAGGCACCTAGATATGAAAATGTTGTGATAATGGGAGATTTTAACTTTAGACAAAATGATTGGAACAATATGACAGCGGATGGGTCTATGAAAGATGAGGTGAATCATATAATTGATGAGGGAAAAAGAGTGAGTGGTGCACTTAGGAGTCTGTGGAGACAAAGAACTTTGTCCTTGGAGGCAAAGAGGGGAATGTATGAGAGTATAGTTTTACCAACGCTCTTATATGGGTGTGAAGCGTGGGTGATGAATGTTGCAGCGAGGAGAAGGCTGGAGGCAGTGGAGATGTCATGTCTGAGGGCAATGTGTGGTGTGAATATAATGCAGAGAATTCGTAGTTTGGAAGTTTCGAGATTACCAAAAGGAAGGGTTGTTGAGGTGGTTCGGACATGTAGAGAGAATGGAGCGAAACAGAATGACTTCAAGAGTGTATCAGTCTGTAGTGGAAGGAAGGCGGGGTAGGGGTCGGCCTGCGAGGGGCTTTTCCAGCAGATGCATGAGCGTGTTTGATAGGAGTGAATGGAGACAAATGGTTTTTAATAACGTGCTGTTGGAGTGTGAGCAAAGTAACATTTATGAAGGGATTCAGGGAAACCGGCAGGCCGGACTTGAGTCCTGGAGATGGGAGGACAGTGCCTGCACTCTGAAGGAGGGGTGTTAATGTTGCAGTTTAAAAACTGTAGTGAGCACCCTTCTGGAAACAATCGGGCCACCCTGCCTGGGAATCGGCCAGTGTGATAATAAAAAAAATAAAAATATGACAGGAAATCTTGTCTAGTGGCTTTCTCAGGATTGCTTTTTAGAACAAGTTGTGACAGAACCAACTAGAGGAAACAATCTGCTTGACTTGGTTCTTGCTAACAAAGATTCACTAATTAATAATCTTGAGGTTAATGATGAGCTTGGGGATAGTGATCACAAATCACTTAGTTTCAATATTAATACATAGCATTAGAAATCTTCCTTATGAAGAAAGATTGAAGACTCTTAAGTTACATTCACTTGTTAGACGAAGAATGAGGGGAGACCTGATCGAAGTGTATAAGTGGAAGATAGGTATTAATCAAGGGGATATTAATAAGGTCTTGAGGATCTTGAGGTTAAGTTTGATGAGCTTGGGGTAGTTGATGAGTGATCACAACTTTGGGTAGTTTCACTTAGTTTCAATATATCATGGAATTAAAGGACCTGCCCAGGCCTCCTGATAACTGCAATCAAATGTCTGTCCCAGATTTTCGCTTGGCCGACTTCATGGGACTGAAAAATTACCTGGGTGGGCTAAATTGGGATGTCCTGACTATGGGTCAGGTAGGTGATCTTGGTTGCCAATATGACGTTTTTCAGAGCATAGTTCTAGCTGCCCAGACAACTTTTGTTCCGAGTAGGGAAATTAGATCTAACAAAAATGATCCCAAATGGATGAACAATAGATTAAAACATCTCATTGGTCAAAAGAGAGGCATATGTAGGCGTATCAAAAGAGGGGATGGGCAGTTAAGAAATCAATATATTCAATTAAAGGGAGAAATAAAGAAAGGAATAAGAAAAGCAAAAAGGGATTATGAGGTTAGGGTCGCAAGGGATTCAAAGACTAACCCAAAAGGGTTCTTTCAGGTATACAGAAGTAAGATTAGGGACAAGATTGGCCCACTTAAGAGTAACTCTGGTCAGATCACTGACAGTGATAAGGATATGTGTGAAATTCTCAATACCAACTTCCTCTCAGTTTTCACACAGTAAAACACTAGCGATATTCCTGAAATAATAGATTATGTAGAACAGGACGATAATAAACTATGCACGATTGTGGTAACTAGTGACATGGTCCTCAGACAAATAGAGAAACTAAAACCCGATAAATCCCCAGGCCCTGATGAACTGTTTGCAAGGGTGTTAAAGGAATGTAAAGAGAAACTTAGCATACCTTTATCTAATATTTTTAACATGTCACTACAAGCTGGCATAGTGCCTGATAAGTGGAAAATGGCAAATGTAATACCTATTTACAAGGCAGGTGATTATTATTAAAGTGATAGGTCCTTGGCTTCTGAGACCTAACTCCCATGGGAGGACCAATAATCTTTGGGCCTTACCTCCATAGTGGGAAAATTTATGAGCTAAATCACCCTACCCTAAGGGTTGCATGGTGTCGATGAAGGCAATTCGTAGCCACCTCCTTGATAAGGCAATTCGTAGCCATCTTGATAGGCACAGATGGATTAATGAATTTCAACACGGTTTTACAAAGGGGCGTTCCTGTCTTACGAATTTACTAACATTTTTCACTAAGGTGTTTGAGGAGGTAGATCATGGTAATGAATATGATATTGTGTATATGGACTTCAGTAAGACTTTCGATAGAGTTCCACACCAGAGGCTATTGAGGAAACTTAAGGCACACGGAATAGGAGGAGAAATTTTTTCCTGGGTAGAGGCATGGCTGACAAATAGGCAACAGAGAGTTTGCATAAATGAGGAGAAATCAGAATGGGGGCACGTCACAAGCGGTGTTCCTTAGGGGTCAGTGTTGGGCCCGTTGTTGTTCATAATTTACATAGATGAGAGAATAAATAGCGACATAAGCAAATTTGTTGATGACACCAAAATAGACCGTCCAATTCATTCTAATGAGGGCACTAGAGCACTTCAGGATAATTTAAATAGACTGATGCAATGGTCGGAGAAGTGGTAGATGCAAAGTACTAAATGTTGGGCAGGAAAATAACCATGCAACATATAAACTAAATAATGTAGATCTTAATACTACTGATTGCGAAAAGGATTTAGGAGTTCTAGTTAGCAGTAATCTAAAACCAAGACAACAGTGCATTAGTGTTAGCAATAAAGCTAACAGAATTTTTGGCTTCATATCTAGAAGTATAAATAATAGAAGTCCTCAGGTTGTTCTTCAACTCTATATATCCTTGGTTAGGCCTCATTTAGACTATGCTGCTCAGTTCTGGTCACCGTATTACAGAATGGATATAAATGCTCTGGAAAACATACAGAGGAGGATGACAAAGATGATCCCATGTATCAAAAATCTTCCCTATGAGGATAGACTGAGGGCCCTGAATCTGCACTCTCTCGAAAGGCGTAGAATTAGGGGGGATATGATTGAGGTGTATAAATGGAAAACAGGAATAAATAAAGGGGATGTAAATAGCGTGCTGAAAAATTTCAGTCAAGACAGGACTCGTAGCAATGGTTTCAAGTTGGAAAATATCAGATTCAGGAAGGATATAGGAAAGCACTGGTTTGGTAATAGAGTTGTGGATGAGTGGAACAAGCTCCCGAGTACAGTTATTGAGACTAAAACGTTGTGTAGTTTTAAAAATAGGTTAGATAAATACATGAGTGGGTGTGAGTTGGACCTGACTAGCTTGTGCTGCTGGGTCTGGTGCAGTGCTCCATCCTTAAGTGAATATGACCTGACTAGACTGGGTGGGTCATTGGGTTAATACGGTGGAGGGGACATGGACCTGCACCGCATGGGTCAGTAGGCCTGTTGCAGTGTTCCTTCTTTCTTTTGTTCTTATATGCGTCATGAGCTGTGCAATGTTGCAAAGAAGACTTCCACACTCCCTCCCTGTAGCTTGTGTTGCATTGTTGAGATCTCCTGTCTCCGATTGTTTAGCATATATATATATATATATATATATATATATATATATATATATATATATATATATATATATATATATATATATATATATATATATATATATATATATATATATATATATATATATATATATATATATATATATATATATATATATATATATTATCTTCATGTATTTTACATATTTTCATGCAAATTCTTTATCATATTACATATCAGCTGCCTTCCAGTGAGAGCACTTTCTGTGTCTACAACATTTCTGCGTAACTCATGTTACTGAACACTGAAGTTTATTTTTCTCCTTGTTTGCAGCTTTTCATCCTCTGACAGTTTCGTCAAGGTGAGACACTATACCCCAGCAGCATCTTCCTCTCCTTCAAGAATTTGCCTTGTGTTTAGCAGAGTTTTGTTTTCAGTATTGTGTGTCATGATATGCATCAGAATATTTTATCATATTTATCAAAATATTTATAGTATGGTTGAGTCTCTTATCAATAAAATGTGTATATAATGGCATAGATCCTCCTGGAGTTAATACGCTCATCTTCTTTACTTGTAAAATATTGCAAATTTTTAGTACCGCTTCTTCTGCAACTTTGTGATAACAACAACAGCAGCAACAACAACAACAACAACAACAACAACAACAACAACAACAACAACAACAACAACAACAACAACAACAACAACAACAACAACAACAGCAACAACAACAACAACAACAACAACAACAACAACAACTACAACAACAACAACAACAACAACAACAACAACAACAACAGCAACAACAACAACAACAACAACAACAACAACAACAACAACAACAACAACAACAACAACAACAATAATAACAACAACAACAACAACAACAGCAGCAGCAACAACAACAACAACAACAACAACAACAACAACAACAACAACAACAACAATAATAATAATAATGATAATAATAATAAAGTAATAAATAATAATAAACTAATAATAATAAATAATAAATTAATAAAAATAACTAATAATAAAGTAATAATGATAATGATAATTCAAAAATGTTAAGAGAAACGAGGCAAAGTGAGAACAAGAGAGTCCAGGAGAAACACGCAAGACAGAGAAAGAATCTTTTTGCAATTTATTTTAAAGTGGGAATGCACTTCCCTTGGCACTACCTCGGAGTGCCTAAATTTTGGCACTGTCCCCAGTGAACTGGCTCTGACGAGGTGGCATACTCCCCTGGCACCAATGGCATCAGGGTATGTATGAGTGTCACTGCAGGCATTGATGCCGGTAAAAGGACGAAGTGGTAAAGTGGCACTAAAACTGAGAGAGAGAGAGAGAGAGAGAGAGAGAGAGATGAGAAACGAGAACAAGGAGATATAGACAGGAAAAAAAGAGGAAGAAGCAAGGTACAGCAAATTCATACAATGGAAGGTGTGTATGTGAGACAGAACATTAATTACTTGATAGGTAAGGATAAATATGAAAGAAAAACACGCACGTTATGCGTGTCCCGACACTAACACCAGGTGCAAGTTTTCACTTACTAGTAGTATGCACCACTCGCCTAAGTGTCATGTCTTCCCTTCTGAAACATGACAGAAAGAACCTGAGTCCAGGCGAGGCAGCTCATTCCCAGCCCCGAAGTGGATTGACGGATCCTTTGATCCTTCTAATCATGTGTTAAAATAGCAGTTATGTTTTGCGAGTAGTAGATGAAGAACTGAACCTCTCTACCATTCCTTGCGAGTAGTAGATGAAGGCTTGAACCTCTCTACCATTCATTGCGATTAGCAGATGAAGGATTGAACCTCTCTACCATTCCTTGTGAGTAGTAGATGAAGAATTGAACCTCTCTACCATTCCTTGCGAGTAGTAGATGAAGGCTTGAACCTCTCTACCATTCATTGCGAGTAGCAGATGAAGGATTGAACCTCTCTACCATTCCTTGCGAGTAGTAGATAAAGGATTGAACCTCTCTACCATTCCTTGCGAGTAGTAGATGAAGGATTGAACCTCTCTACCATTCCTTGCGAGTAGTAGATGAAGGATTGAACCTCTCTACCATTCCTTGCGAGTAGCAGATGAAGGACTGAACCTCTCAACCATTTCTTGCGCTAAATATCCTTTTAGTACATCCATCATCTCTGGAAGGATGTCAATGACCTACCTCTTTCGTGGAATGCCAGTATTCCCTGCCTTCAGTAGCTGCCTTCACTTTCCGGATTATTATTTTATTCACAAGAATGCGCGGTACCCATAAGGATAATACGGTACCCGGGGAGTGGAAGCTAATCAGGTTTGATCTGAGGAAAGAGAGAGTAACACTAATTTCTTGAATCACTATCCCCCCTCCTCATCAGCATGAAGGCAACCTGGAAAGGTTCCCTAGAAGAGTCTAAAGGTCGATCTCCAGTCATCTCACCGTTGATTGTGGCATCTCTCCGCAAGTTACACTGTATAGTTATTACCCTAACTTGTTACACTGTAGTTATTACCCTAACTTGAATCTGATAAATATAATTAAGTGTAGATCAGTGGTTCCCAGCCTGAGGTCTGCGGACCCCTAAGATGTCGCTGAGTTATTCCACTGGCTGGCCAAGCATGGCAGCAAGAGTTTTTCCTGCAGATAGCGCTGGATTTCAACCAATAAACGATCCTAATATTACAAATATTAGCATGTGGAGATCTGTGATATTTTGCTATATTTAAAAATTGGTTCTCGTTCTCAGGAACTGCTGGTGTAGATTACTGTGTGAATATCAAGTGAATATCACTGCTATGTACCGACAGACATGTTAATTAGACACAGAATGTGCTTAATGGCATTTTATTAAGAAGACGTTTCGTCCACTAGAGGCTTTGCCAATTGATAAAGTTTCTGGTGGACGAAACATCCTCTCACTAAAATGCCACAAGCCGAATACCATAAATTATTAAGAAAATACAGCTCAGTCGACCCATTCGAAAATTTGGTTCACACGCGGTTTCAGTGGCATCCAATAAGTGTCAAAGAAACAATAAACCAAAACAGACGCTATGTATTATGGTAATACAAAGAAATATAAGTTTCTGAACTCGTACTGCTGCCACACTTGTGATGCTGGATTGTATTAAAAATTAAAACAAAAGCTGGATGAAGTGAGATCAATAACTGGCAAACTTTTCCTTCCTTCCTGCCCCCTGCCCTGCCCTGCCCTGCCCTGCCCTGCCCTGCCCTGCCCTGCCCTGCCCTGCCCTGCCCTGTCCTGCCCTTCCCTGCCCTTCCCTGCCCAGCCCAGCCCTGTCCTGCCCTGCTTACCTATATATATATATATATATATATATATATATATATATATATATATATATATATATATATATATATATATATATATATATATATATATATATATATATATATATATATATATATATATATATATATATATATATATAGCTGATCAATTCGGACTCCATGGTCTCGTGTGCCACACAGCAGAAGGGAAGTATGCCAGACATGAGGAGATCAATGACATAATAAAGAGAAGCCTCGCCACAGCCCGTTGCCCAGCTCAACGGGAACCCCAAGTACAGAGGTCTGATGGAAGTCAAAAGCGTCCTGATGGAGCCACTATGCTACCCTGGAAGGATGGAAAG
The DNA here is from genome assembly GCF_038502225.1 of Cherax quadricarinatus. NCBI lineage: Eukaryota > Metazoa > Arthropoda > Malacostraca > Decapoda > Parastacidae > Cherax > Cherax quadricarinatus. Next base: position 21,839 of record NW_027197819.1, read on the forward strand.
CAGATTGCCTGGGACTACACCTGTGCTGCCACATTGGCAGACACCTACTTGCCATACTCCGTAGTGGAAGGGGGTGGAGCTGCCAGCCACAGGGAGACCCAGAAGATCCGAAAATATGAAGACCTTCCCCCTTGCTATAACTTCATTCCAATAGGGTCGGAGACCCTTGGAGCATGGGGCAAGTGTGCTCTAAAGTTCCTCAAAGAGCTGGGTGAAAAGCTCATCATAGAAACCAAGGACCACAGGGCGACCAGCTTCCTCTTTCAGAGACTCAGTGTTGCGATCCAGAGAGGAAATGCCTGCAGCATTCTGGGCACGCGGCCCACCGCAGGGGAGCTGGACGAAGTATTCGAGATGTAGCTCTGAGTTACCTATGTTGTTTTACTTTCTGTTGTATTTTTGTGAATGTTTGGCCAATGTATTTTGTCTTTAAATAAAACATACTTGAAATATAGGGGGTGGTAGGAGAAAATTCTCAAACAGCTTCAGGGAGAACCTTGAGTTTTCCCTGAAGCAAGTTTATTCTTTTCTCTGAGGATGAGGGTCCCTATGACAGTTCTAGAGGTGGTACCTCCCTATATTTTATATATATATATATATATATATATATATATATATATATATATATATATATATATATATATATATATATATATATATATATATATTGTATGCTCCCCTACAGTGTGGGAGTTATTCTGTATGCTCCCCTACAGTGTGGGAGTTATTCTGTATGCTCCACCACAGCGTGGGAGTTATTCTGTATGCTCCCCTACAGTGTGGGAGTTATTCTGTATGCTCCCCACAGGGTGGGAATTATTCTGTATGCTCCCCCATAGTGTGGGAGTTATTCTGTATGCTCCCCTACAGTGTGGGAGTTATTCTGTATGCTCCCCTACAGTGTGGGAGTTATTCTGCATGCTCCCCCACAGTGTGGGAGTTATTCTGTATGCTGCCCCACAGTGTGGGAGTTATTCTGTATGCTCCCCCACAGTGTGGGAGTTATTCTGTATGCTCCCCCACAGTGTGGAAGTTATTCTGTATGCTCCCCTGCAGTGTGAGAGTTATTCTGTATGCTCCCCCACAGTGTGGGAGTTATTCTGCATGTTCCCCCACAGTGTGGGAGCTATTCTGTATGCTCCTCTGCAGTGTGGGAGTTATTCTGTATTCTCCCCACAGGGTGGGAGTTATTCTGTATGCTCCCCCACAGTGTGGGAGTTATTCTGTATGCTCCCCCACAGTGTGGGAGTTATTCTGTATGCTCCCCAACAGTGTGGGAGTTATTCTGTATGCTCCCCCACAGTGTGGGAGTTATTCTGTATGCTCCCCCACAGTGTGGTAGTTTTATTCTATATACTCCTTCACAGTGCGCCAGTTAGTTCTGATACGCTCTCATGGTGCGTCAATTACTCTACATGCGCCCTCGTGGTGCGTCAATTAATCTTGATGCGACCTCGCAGTGCGCAACGGATATTAACGAGGCTACCATTGACAAACATACATATTATATTGTTTGGTCTAGAGAATATGTTGCCATAACAAATGGCTCAAGAGTGGCTGGTAGAGTAGCTGCAGGCTACGTGTAGTCTTAATGGCTTGATTATTAGCTGCAGGTTACGTGTAATCTTGAATGGCTGGAGGAGTAGGTGCAGGCTACGTGTATTCTTGCATGGCTGGTGGAGTAACTGTAGGCTACGTGTAGTCCTGAATGGCTGGTGGAGTAGGTGCAGGTTACGTGTAATCTTGAATGGCTGGTGGAGTAGGCGCAGGCTACGTGTAGTCTTGAATGGCTGGTGGAGTAAGTGCAGGCTACGTGTAGTCTTGAATGGCTGGTGGAGTAGGTGCAGGTTACGTGTAGTCTTGAATGGCTGGTGGAGTAGGTGCAGGCTACGTGTTGTCTTGCATGGCTTGTGGAGTAACTGTAGGCTACCTGTAGTCCTACAAGGTTAGTGGAGTAGCTGCAGGCTATGTGTAGCCTTGAATTGCTGAAAAAGTAGCTGTCAGTGGCAGGGTGGGAGAGGAAGTACACATGTCAGTGGCGGCAGGGGGCGGGTAGTGCACATGTTGCTGGCTTAGATATCACAAGAAGGTCATACAGTATAAATCACAGAGCAAAATGATGGGAATATGCGCGTGCGCAAACTCGTGGGCACACGAACACAAAGTCAAGCGCGCAAATTGCTCTGCGGATGAACAATTGCGCATAAACAAGAGCACCTTCATACATACACACGCATACACTCATACGCACATGCCTAACCTTCCCAGATCGACTTCCTTACACACTCATCCACATACACACGGACACAGAACGTTTAAACGAGGAATAATTAGCGTGAGGAAGGAAATCTCAAATAAAGGAGAGGCAAAGAATTCACGGTAATATAAGCAATTGTTATGCTAACTTATCAATTAGCTGTGTTACCGTCGGCTATCAGGGAAACGTAAAAGGATGAGATATTGCACCTGAAATGTAAAGAACCGACGATAGGAGGAAATATAACAGCGAGGACGAAGGAAATGCTGACAAATGCGGTGGACAAAGTAGGAAGATGAATGGGAGTTACAAGAACGGAGAGGAAAGAACAAGAGCAGGAAGAGGGAGATGAAGATAGAGTGGGTTAAAGGAAGGAAAGGGGGGATTAAAATGAGGAAATTTTAGAAGCGGAGGACGACGAAGGATTTGGTGGAATTAAGGGAATGAGTAGGAGTAAGAGGAAAAAAAGCAACAAAATAATCAAAAGAATAATAGAAGCAGGGGAAGAATAGAGGAACTCAGGTAGTGGAGAAAGTCACAGAATAGTGTGCAGGTATGGAGGAGACGAAATTTGTAAGGGAATTTTTTTTGTGGTAGTTATACCAATGATGGGGATGACAGTTCTGGTGATAATGGTAGGTGATGGGGATGACAGTTCTGGTGATAATGGTAGGTGATGGGGATGACAGTTCTGGTGATAATGGTAGGTGATGGGGATGACAGTTCTGGTGATAATGGTAGATGATGGGGATGATAGTTCTGGTGATAATGGTAGGTGATGGGAATGACAGTTCTGGTGATAATGGTAGGTGATGGGGATGACAGTTCTGGTGATAATGGTAGGTGATGGGGATGATAGTTCTGGTGATAATGGTAGGTGATGGGAATGACAGTTCTGGTGATAATGGTAGGTGATGGGGATGACAGTTCTGGTGATAATGGTAGGTGATGGGGATGACAGTTCTGGTGATAATGGTAGGTGATGGGATGACAGTTCTGGTGATAATGGTAGGTGATGGGGATGACAGTTCTGGTGATAATGGTAGGTGATGGGGATGACAGTTCTGGTGATAATGGTAGGTGATGGGGATGACAGTTCTGGTGATAATGGTAGGTGATGGGGATGACAGTTCTGGTGATAATGGTAGGTGATGGGGATGACAGTTCTGGTGATGAATGGGTAGGTGATGGGGATGACAGTTCTGGAGATAATGGTAGGTGATGGGGATGACAGTTCTGGTGATAATGGTAGGTGATGGGGATGACAGTTCTGGTGATAATGGTAGGTGATGGGGATGACAGTTCTGGTGATAATGGTAGGTGATGGGGATGATAGTTCTGGTGATAATGGTAGGTGATGGGAATGACAGTTCTGGTGATAATGGTAGGTGATGGGGATGACAGTTCTGGTGATAATGGTAGGTGATGGGGATGACAGTTCTGGTGATAATGGTAGGTGATGGGGATGACAGTTCTGGTGATAATGGTAGGTGATGGGGATGACAGTTCTGGTGATAATGGTAGGTGATGGGGATGACAGTTTTGGTGATAATGGTAGGTGATGGGGATGACAGTTCTGGTGATAATGGTAGGTGATGGGGATGACAGTTCTGGTGATAATGGTAGGTGATGGGGATGACAGTTCTGGTGATAATGGTAGGTGATGGGGATGACAGTTCTGGTGATAGTGGTAGGTGATGGGGATGACAGTTCTGGAGATAATGGTAGGTGATGGGGATGACAGTTCTGGTGATAATGGTAGGTGATGGGGATGACAGTTCTGGTGATAATGGTAGGTGATGGGGATGACAGTTCTGGTGATAATGGTAGGTGATGGGGATGACAGTTCTGGTGATAATGGTAGGTGATGGGGATGACAGTTCTGGTGATAATGGTAGGTGATGGGGATGACAGTTCTGGTGATAATTGTAGGTGATGGGGATGACAGTTCTGGTGATAATGGTAGGTGATGGGAATGACAGTTCTGGTGATAATGGTAGGTGATGGGAATGACAGTTCTGGTGATAATGGTAGGTGATGGGAATGACAGTTCTGGTGATAATGGTAGGTGATGGGAATGACAGTTCTTATGATAATGGTAGGTGATGGGGATGACAGTTCTGGTGATAATGGTAGGTGATGGGGATGACAGTTCTGGTGATAATGGTAGGTGATAGGAATGACAGTTCTGGTGATAATGGTAGGTGATGGGAATGACAGTTCTGGTTATAATGGTAGGTGATGGAATGACAGTTCTGGTGATAATGGTAGGTGATGGGAATGACAGTTCTGGTGATAATGGTAGGTGATGGGGATGACAGTTCTGGTGATAATGGTAGGTGATGGGAATGACAGTTCTGGTGATAATGGTAGGTGATGGGGATGACAGTTCTGGTGATAATGGTAGGTGATAGGAATGACAGTTCTGGTGATAATGGTAGGTGATGGGGATGATAGTTCTGGTGATAATGGTAGGTGATGGGGATGACAGTTCTGGTGATAATGGTAGGTGATGGGGATGACAGTTCTGGTGATAATGGTAGGTGATGGGAATGACAGTTCTGGTGATAATGGTAGGTGATGGGGATGACAGTTCTGGTGATAATGGTAGGTGATGGGGATGATAGTTCTGGTGATAATGGTAGGTGATGGGGATGACAGTTCTGGTGATAATGGTAGGTGATGGGGATGACAGTTCTGGTGATAATGGTAGGTGATGGGGATGACAGTTCTGGTGATAATGGTAGGTGATGGGGATGACAGTTCTGGTGATAATGGTAGGTGATGGGAATGACAGTTCTGGTGATAATGGTAGGTGATGGGGATGACAGTTCTGGTGATAATGGTAGGTGATGGGAATGACAGTTCTGGTGATAATGGTAGGTGATGGGGATGACAGTTCTGGTGATAATGGTAGGTGATGGGAATGACAGTTCTGGTGATAATGGTAGGTGATGGGGATGGCAGTTCTGGTGATAATGGTAGGTGATGGGGATGATAGTTCTGGTGATAATGGTAGGTGATGGGGATGACAGTTCTGGTGATAATGGTAGGTGATGGGGATGACAGTTCTGGTGATAATGGTAGGTGATGGGGATGACAGTTCTGGTGATAATGGTAGGTGATGGGGATGACAGTTCTGGTGATAATGGTAGGTGATGGGAATGACAGTTCTGGTGATAATGGTAGGTGATGGGGATGACAGTTCTGGTGATAATGGTAGGTGATGGGGATGACAGTGATAATGGTAGGTGGGGAATGACAGTTCTGGTGATAATGGTAGGTGATGGGGATGACAGTTCTGGTGATAATGGTAGGTGATGGGGATGACAGTTCTTGTGATAATGGTAGGTGATGGGGATGACAGTTCTGGTGATAATGGTAGGTGATGGGGATGACAGTTCTGGTGATAATGGTAGCTATGGACTAATACCGTATATACGATGAACAGGTACTTCTCTACGACTTAGCAACCTTAATCATCAGCATCGAGGTTTAAACCTCCTATATAAACAAACTTTGTTTACAGTTAGTGGGCTTCCGTCGTTGAAACTTCATAATAAATCACTTCAAACAGTTTCTGTAACACAATAGATATTAACTACATTTACCTATGTATTATTGTCAGTTAATATAAACACTGGAGAACTGGTAGACAGTTTCTTAATCTGTGGCTCGGTTATTCTTGCTTTCTGAAGCGTTACTTTCCCTTCTTGCAGGTGAAAGGCTCTCGGTAGAAGGGAGTGGGGCTACCCTTCCCTTCCTTGCATAGAACCTGATTACCCGGGCACTGTATGACCCCTACAGTTTTAGCGCTTTTCGTCCATCTTAAAACTGAATATACAGCATTTCTTGGGTGGCAGTGGACGGTTGTGACGTTCTTCACGATGCTAGTATTTATCCATCCCGTTTATAGAAGAGTAATTAAACTGCCATTGCAAGCGTATTATTATTATTATTATTATTATTATTATTATTATTATTATTATTATTATTATTATCATTATTATTATTATTATTATTATTATTATTATTATTATTATTATTATTATTATTATTATTATTATTATTAATATTTTCATTATTATTATTATTATTATTATTATTATTATTATTATTTTTTTTTTGGGAAATGGGAGTAATTATATTTGATCTGTTGAAACTGAATAGTTCCAGTTCTTTATATCTACTACAACAGATGACTAGCAAATAACAATAAATAATTAAGGCAAGTCCCGTACTGCATCTGAGGTTGCAGGATGGAAGCCGTGAGAGTTTGTTCCCATGAGATGTTTATAGCTTACGTGAACACACGTCTCTTGAGTTATTACGTGGTGAGCCCTTAATGTGTTTCCTCTGGTGATTAGCGGATAATGTATAACTGAATGCTTCCATCTGCCACCGAATGGGCGTAGAGTTTGCGGGAAAAAATGAACACAAAAGTATAGGCAATCCGAAAGCCGCTTTCTGGGGCAAATCATTGATAATTGTGTTAAAACTGCGAGTGTGGGGATAAAACGGGAAAGATCAGGTGCCCAGGAAAGAGAGAAAATGTTTGTGATACGTTACTGGAGATACTAGAGAAATGTGCCTACAGATTATTTGACTGAAATAAATGCTGAATGAATAAAATAAATAAATAAATAAATTAAATATATTTTTTTCGTTAGGTTCAGAAACATTTTCGTGAAATTATTGCATACACAAATTTTCGCTTGCCCTATTCGGCAAGAAGAGCGTTGCTATTTAAGCCATATATATATATATATATATATATATATATATATATATATATATATATATATATATATATATAAACACTGATCTCTGGCTGAAGGAGACTCGAACCTACGAACCTTAGGACAAGGTACGCAGTGCTTTACCAATCTACCACACTGGACAATACCTTAGTGTGTAGCTTGCGCTACACGTTTGATCCAAGGCAGCCAGCTTTCAGGGAGAAGGCTTACAGCTTTTCATCTCATCCCCTGCATGCATCAACCTTACTAGAGATTTGAACAATGCAAGGAATTCGCGAGAGCAGGCGAAATATACACAAACACTGATCTCTGGCTGAAGGAGACTCGAACCTACGAACCTTAGGACAAGGTGCGCATTGTTTTACCAATCTACCCACACTGGACAATACCTTGGCGTGTAGCTTGCGCTACACGTTTGATCCAAGGCAGCCAGCTTTCAGTGAGAAGGCTTACAGCTTTTCATCTCATCCCCTGCATGCATCAACCTTACTAGAGATTTGAACAATGCAAGGAATTCGCGAGAGCATGCGAAATATACATAAACACTGATCTCTGGCTGAAGGAGACTCGAACCTACGAACCTTAGGACAAGGCACGCAGTGCTTTACCAATCTACCCACACTGGACAATACCACCCAGAGATCAGTGTTTGTGTATATTTCGCCTGCTCTCGCCTGCCGGCCGCACAAAGTGCGGCCGGCAGTAACATGTACCAGAAACAGCCCCACGCGTCACAGGCGCCCACTCTGACAACTCGTCACTTACCACGACTCGCTGATGCCTTACCCATCAGGTATTCTGTGATCCATTGCAGTGCCTTTCCTGTTATACTTGCCTGGTTCTCCAGCTTTTGCACTAATCTTTTGTGTGGGACTTATCAAGAGCCTTCTTACAGTCCAAGAAAATGTATTCTACCCACCTCTCTCTCTCTCTCTCTCTCTCTCTCTCTCTCTTTTTTTTTCTCTCTCTCTCTCTCTCTTTTTCTTTCTCTCTCTCTCTCTCTCTCTCTCTCTCTCTCTCTCTCTCTCTCTCTCTCTCTCTCTCTCTCTCTCTCTCTCTCTTTTCTCTCTCTCTCTTTTCTTTCTCTCTCTCTCTCTCTCTCTCTCTCTCACTCTCTCTCTCTCTCTCTCTCTCTCTCCCTCTCTCTCTCTCTCTCTCTCTCTCTCTCTCTCTTGTCTAACTGCAGCCACCTTGTCATAGAACTCCAGTAGGTTTGTGACACAGGACTTCCCGTCCCTGAATCCGTGCTGGTTGTCGTTGATAAGCTTGTTCCTTTCTAGGTGCTCCACCACTCTTCTCACGATAATCATCTCCATGACTTTGATACTGCACATGTTAGCGACACTGGTCTGTAGTTTAGTGCTGCGTGTCTGCCTCCTTTTTTAAAAATTGGGACTGCATTTGTTGTCTTCCATACCTGATGTAGCTGCCTGTGTGTGTGTGTGTGTGTGTGTGTGTGTGTGTGTGTGTGTGTGTGTGTGTGTGTGTGTGTGTGTGTGTGTGTGTGTGTGTGTGTGTGTGTGTGTTTGTGTGTGTGTGTGTGCGTTCGTTGGTGGGTGCGTGTTGTTGGGTGATACGGCCTGGGTGTTTCCTATGTAAAAAAAAGAATGTGTGCGAAGGGGTTTGTTGGGCTGGAAGCACTTTGGTTCTGATCAGTAGTATCTGTCGTGCTGATGATCGCTGAATCCAGCGATCGTCGTCAGAATCTGTTTGGCATCTTTCTACGGTGTAAGATATGCATGTTTCTGTCAATGAAACACACGCTCTTTGCGTAAAAATATGAGTCCTACAAGTGGACTGGAATTCTGGTGTCAGAGCTCCGTGACGTTTCTTCTCTTCGTTGTTTTATCACAACCTGCACTTGGAAAGACTCGAACATACCAATTATAAACGAGATAGATACCGACAACAATAAGGATTCAGTGATCTTCGACACAACAGGCACTACTGAAAAGAACCAGTGTGTTCTCGGCTTAGCAAATCCTTTAACACAAATTACCTTACACAGAGCATTTCAATCCGGATGGACTGACAGCATCACTCGCTATGTACACCATCAGCACCTGACATGCGATTCAGTATTCTTTAAGTGTACATTGTTTGAATAAATACACTGTACAGTACATGCGTGTGTTTAAAACGTATCTCCCTGAGCGAAAGCCAGTCCCATACAAAGCTTGCTCTGTGTATTTTCGGCATTGCACCTTTACATCCAGTGGGCCCTGGTCTCCATTCTGTATTCTCTTCGGCCACATTGCTGGTGTGAAACGAAATGGGTGAATATGAGTACTTCGCCGTATTGAGAAACGTGCAGATTTAACAGGAAAGAAGGAAATAGAGCATGAATTCTATAGTATTTATACCACTGATACTCTATACCACTATCACACCATGAGCATCACAACTATCATTACTATTGCTGCTTCCACTTAGGGAATTAATGCGCTTCAACTACTAGTCCCACATTTTGGTATATAACAAATAAAGAGCGAGTGAATGACTTCAGTATGTCAACACAGACATAAGGGGTGACGCATCGCTTTGTTTTAACTGTTTCATCATATCAAAGCCAAAGCAACTAGGAGATAGAGTGAAAGAATTACACGAGAACTGGACCGCATTAACGTCACCTGGAAAAAGTAATATCAGGAGCGTTCAGTGCAAAAGTGAACCTTTTTTTAGCGTCACTGGGAAAGACTAATAAAAGCAACTCCCAGTGTGGGAGTTGCTGAACGTAGGGAGAAGAGTAACATACGGAACGTTCAGTACAGAAGTTATCCTGCGGAACGTTGAGAAGGAGTAATAAATAGAACGTTGAGACCGTTCAGTACGAAGTGAGTTTGATGAGCGTTGGGAAAGAGTAACAAATGGAAGGTTCCGTACAGACGTGATGCTACTGAACGTTTGGTAAAAGCAGATGAAGCGTTCAGTACGGATGTGAGCCTGCTGAGTTTTGGGAAGGAGTTTTAGCAGGAAAGTAAGAGAGAGAGAGAGAGAGAGAGAGAGAGAGAGAGAGAGAGAGAGAGAGAGAGAGAGAGAGAGAGAGAGAGAGAGAGAGAGAGAGAGAGAGAGAGAGAGAGAGAGAGAGAGAGAGAGAGGTGAGCCGCCTTCTTAGCATCCCCAACAAAGTGTAACAGCAGGAAGGTTCAATACTGAAAGTCTTCCAAGAATTCCAAATTTTGGCATTTTATTGGAAGGTAAAATTGGGCGAGGAGCCGGTGTGATATTACTGTTATTGTGGCCACCTGACACTGTTATTGTGGCCACCTGACACTGTTATTGTGGCCACCTGACACTGTTATTCTGGCAACCTGACACTGTTAATGTGGCCACCTGACACTGTTATTGTGGCCACCTGACACTGATATTGTGGCAACCTGACACTGTTATTCTAGCCACCTGACACTGTTATTGTGGCCACCTGACACTGTTATTGTGGCCACCTGACACTGTTATTGTGGCCACCTGACACTGTTATTGTGGCCACCTGACACTGATATTGTGGCCACCTGACACTGTAATTGTGGCCAACTGACACTGATATTGTGGCCACCTGACACTGATGTTCAGGCCACCTGACACTGATATTGTAGCCACCTGACACTGATGTTCTGGAGACATGACACTGATATTGAGGCCACCTGACACTGATATTGAGGCCACCTGACACTGATATTTTGGCCACCTGACACTGATGTTGTGGCCACCTGACACTGATATTGTGTCCACATGACTCTGATATTGTGGCCACTTGACACTGATATTGTGGTCACCTGACACTGATGTTGTGGCCACCTGACACTGTTATTTTGGCCACCTGACACTGATATTGTGGCCACCTGACACTGATGTTGTAGCCACCTGACACTGATATTGTAGCCGCCTGACACTGATGTTGTGGCCACCTGATACTGTTATTTTGGCCACCTGACACTGATATTGTGGCCACCTGACACTGATGTTGTAGCCACCTGACACTGATATTGTAGCCACCTGACACTGATGTTGTGGCCACCTGACACTGATATTGTGGTCACCTGACACTGGTGTTGTGGCCACCTGACACTGTTATTTTGGCCACCTGACACTGATATTGTGGCCACCTGACACTGATGTTGTGGCTACCTGACACTGATATTGAGGCCACCTGACACGGATATTGTGGCCACCTGACACTGATATTGAGGCCACCTGACACTGATATTGTGGCCAACTGACACTGATATTGTGGCCACCTGACACTGATATAGTGGCCACCTGACACTAATGTTGTGGCCACCTGATACTGATATTGAGGCCACATGACACTGATATTGTGGCCACATGACACTGATGTTGTGGCCACCTGACACTTATTGTGGCCACCTGACACTGATGTTGTGGCCACATGACACTGATATTGTGCCCACCCGACACTGATATTGAGGCCACCTGACACTGATATTGCTGCGACATAACACTGATGTTGTGGCCACATGACACTGATATTGTGGCCATCTGACACTGATATTGAGGCCACCTGACACTGATATTGTGGCCAGATGACACTGATGTTGTGGCCACCTGACACTGTTATTGTGGCCACCTGACACTGATGTTGTGGCCACATGACACTGATGTTGTTGCCACCTGACACTGTTATTGTGGCCACCTAACACTGATATTGTGGGCACCTGACACTGATATTGTGGCCACCTGACACTGATATTGTAGCCAACTGACACTGATGTTGTAGCTACCTGACACTGATATTGTGGCCACCTGACACTGATATTGAGGCCACCAGACACTGATATTGTGGCCAACTGACACTGATATTGTGGCCACCTGACACTGATATAGTGGCCACCTGACACTAATGTTGTGGCCACCTGACACTGATATTGAGGCCACATGACACTGATATTGTGGCCTCATGACACTGATGTTGTGGCCACCTGACACTGTTATTGTGGCCACCTGACACTGATATTGTGGCCACCTGACACTGATGTTGTGGCCACCTGACACTGTTATTGTGGCCACCTGACACTGATATTGTGGCCACCTGACACTGATGTTGTTGCCACTTGACACTGATATTGTGGCCACCTGACACTGATGTTGTGGCCACATGACACTGATATTGAGGACACCTGACACTGATATTGTGGCCACCTGACACTGATATTGTGGCCACCTGACACTGATGTTGTGGCCACCTGACACTGATATTATGTCCACATGTCACTGATATTGTGGCCACTTGACACTGATATTGTGGCCATCTGACACTGATGTTGTGACCACCTGACACTGTTATTTTGGCCACCTGACACTGTTATTGTGGCCACCTGACACTGACGTTGTGGCCACCTGACACTGATATTGTAGCCAACTGACACTGTTGTGGCCACCTGACACTGATATTGTGGTCACCTGACACTGATATTGAGGCCACCTGACACTGATATTGTGGCCACCTGACACTGATATTGTGGCCACCTGACACTGATATAGTGGCCACCTGGCACTAATGTTGTGGCCACCTGACACTGATATTGAGGCCACATGACACTGATATTGTGGCCACATGAGACTGATGCTGTGGCCACCTGACACTGTTATTGTGGCCACCTGACACTGATATTGTGGCCACATGACACTGATATTGTGGCCACCCGACACTGATATTGAGGCCACCTGACACTGATATTGTATCGATATGACACTGATGTTGTGGCCACCTGACACTGTTACTGTGGCCACCTGACACTGATGTTGTGGCCACATGACACTGATATTGTGGCCACCTGACTGATATTGAAGCCACCTGCCACTGATATTGTGGCCACATGACACTGATGTTGTGGCCACCTGACACTGTTATTGTGGCCACCTGACACTGATGTTGTGGCCACCTGACACTGTTATTGTGGCCACGTGACACTGATATTGTGGCCACCTGACACTGATATTGTGGCCACCTGACACTGATATTGAGGCCACCTGACACTGATGTTGTGGCCACATGACGCTGATGTTGTGGCCGCATGACACTGATATTGAGGCCACCTGACACTGATATTGTGGCCACCTGACACTGATGTTGTGGCCACCTGACACTGATGTTGTGGCCATCTGACACTGATGTTGTGGCCGCATGACACTGATATTGATGCCACCTGACACTGATGTTGTGGCCACCTGACACTGATGTTGTGGCCGCATGACACTGATATTGATTCCACCTGACACTGATATTGTGGCCACCTGACACTGTTATTGTAGCCACCTGACACTGTTATTGTGGCCACCTGACACTGTTATTGTGGCCACCTGACACTGTTATTGTGGCCACCTGACACTGTTATTGTGGCCACCTGACACTGATATTGTGGCCACCTGACACTGTTATTGTGGCCACCTGACACTGATATTGTGGCCACCTGACACTGATGTTCTGGCCACCTGACACTGATATTGTAGCCACCTGACACTGATGTTCTGGAGACATGACACTGATATTGAGGCCACCTGACACTGATATTGAGGCCACCTGACACTGATATTGTGGCCACCTGACACTGATGTTATGGCCACCTGACACTGATATTGTGTCCACATGACTCTGATATTGTGGCCACTTGACACTGATATTGTGGTCACCTGACACTGATGTTGTGGCCACCTGACACTGTTATTTTGGCCACCTGACACTGATATTGTGGCCACCTGACACTGATGTTGTAGCCACCTGACACTGATATTGTAGCCGCCTGACACTGATGTTGTGGCCACCTGATACTGTTATTTTGGCCACCTGACACTGATATTGTGGCCACTTGACACTGATGTTGTAGCCACCTGACACTGATATTGTAGCCACCTGACACTGATGTTGTGGCCACCTGACACTGATATTGTGGTCACCTGACACTGGTGTTGTGGCCACATGACACTGTTATTTTGGCAACCTGACACTGATATTGTGGCCACCTGACACTGATGTTGTGGCTACCTGACACTGATATTGAGGCCACCTGACACGGATATTGTGGCCACCTGACACTGATATTGAGGCCACCTGACACTGATATTGTGGCCAACTGACACTGATATTGTGGCCACCTGACACTGATATAGTGGCCACCTGACACTAATGTTGTGGCCACCTTATACTGATATTGAGGCCACATGACACTGATATTGTGGCCACATGACACTGATGTTGTAACCATCTGACACTTATTGTGGCCACCTGACACTGATATTGTGGCCACATGACACTGATATTTTGGCCACCCGACACTGATATTGAGGCCACCTGACACTGATATTGCGGCGACAGGACACTGATGTTGTGGCCACATGACACTGATATTGTGGCCACCTGACACTGATATTGAGGCCACCTGACACTGATATTGTGGCCACATGACACTGATGTTGTGGCCACCTGACACTGTTATTGTGGCCACCTGACACTGATGTTGTGGCCACATGACACTGATGTTGTTGCCACCTGACACTGTTATTGTGGCCACCTGACACTGATATTGTGGCCACCTGACACTGACATTGTGGCCACCTGACACTGATATTGTAGCCAACTGACACTGATGTTGTAGCTACCTGACACTGATATTGTGGCCACCTGACACTGATATTGAGGCCACCTGACACTGATATTGTGGCTAACTGACACTGATATTGTGGCCACCTGACACTGATATAGTGGCCACCTGACACTAATGTTGTGGCCACCTGACACTGATATTGAGGCCACATGACACTGATATTGTGGCCTCATGACACTGATGTTGTGGCCACCTGACACTGTTTTTGTGGCCACCTGACACTGATATTGTGGCCACCTGACACTGATGTTGTGGCCACCTGACACTGTTATTGTGGCCACCTGACACTGATATTGTGGCCACCTGACACTGATGTTGTGGCCACTTGACACTGATATTGTGGCCACCTGACACTGATGTTCTGGCCACCTGACACTGATGTTCTGGCCACCTGACACTGATATTGTAGCCACCTGACACTGATGTTCTGGAGACATGACACTGATATTGAGGCCACCTGACACTGATATTGAGCCCACCTGACACTGATATTGTGGCCACCTGACACTGATGTTCTGGCCACCTGACACTGATATTGTAGCCACCTGACACTGATGTTCTGGAGACATGACACTGATATTGAGGCCACCTGACACTGATATTGAGCCCACCTGACACTGATATTGTGGCCACCTGACACTGATGTTATGGCCACCTGACACTGATATAGTGGCCACCTGACACTAATGTTGTGGCCACCTGATACTGATATTGAGGCCACATGACACTGATATTGTGGCCACATGACACTGATGTTGTGGCCATCTGACAATTATTGTGGCCACCTGACACTGATATTGCGGCCACATGACACTGATATTGTGGCCACCCGACACTGATATTGAGGCCACCTGACACTGATATTGCGGCGACAGGACACTGATGTTGTGGCCACATGACACTGATATTGTGGCCACCTGACACTGATATTGAGGCCACCTGACACTGATATTGTGGCCACATGACACTGATGTTGTGGCCACCTGACACTGTTATTGTGGCCACCTGACACTGATGTTGTGGCCACATGACACTGATGTTGTTGCCACCTGACACTGTTATTGTGGCCACCTGACACTGATATTGTGGCCACCTGACACTGATATTGTGGCCACCTGACACTGATATTGTAGCCAACTGACACTGATGTTGTAGCTACCTGACACTGATATTGTGGCCACCTGACACTGATATTGAGGCCACCTGACACTGATATTGTGGCCAACTGACACTGATATTGTGGCCACCTGACACTGATATAGTGGCCACCTGACACTAATGTTGTGGCCACCTGACACTGATGTTGAGGCCACATGACACTGATATTGTGGCCTCATGACACTGATGTTGTGGCCACCTGACACTGTTATTGTGGCCACCTGACACTGATATTGTGGCCACCTGACACTGATGTTGTGGCCACTTGACACTGATATTGTGGCCACCTGACACTGATGTTGTGGCCACATGACACTGATATTGAGGACACCTGACACTGATATTGTGGCCACCTGACACTGATATTGTGGCCACCTGACACTGATGTTGTGGCCACCTGACACTGATATTATGTCCACATGTCACTGATATTGTGGCCACTTGACACTGATATTGTGGCCATCTGACACTGATGTTGTGACCACCTGACACTGTTATTTTGGCCACCTGACACTGTTATTGTGGCCACCTGACACTGACGTTGTGGCCACCTGACACTGATATTGTAGCCAACTGACACTGATGTTGTGGCCACCTGACACTGATATTGTGGTCACCTGACACTGATATTGAGGCCACCTGACACTGATATTGTGGCCACCTGACACTGATATTGTGGCCACCTGACACTGATATAGTGGCCACCTGGCACTAATGTTGTGGCCACCTGACACTGATATTGAGGCCACATGACACTGATATTGTGGCCACATGACACTGATGTTGTGGCCACCTGACACTGTTATTGTGGCCACCTGACACTGATATTGTGGCCACATGACACTGATATTGTGGCCACCCGACACTGATATTGAGGCCACCTGACACTGATATTGTATCGATATGACACTGATGTTGTGGCCACCTGACACTGTTACTGTGGCCACCTGACACTGATGTTGTGGCCACATGACACTGATATTGTGGCCACCTGACTGATATTGAAGCCACCTGACACTGATATTGTGGCCACATGACACTGATGTTGTGGCCACCTGACACTGTTATTGTGGCCACCTGACACTGATGTTGTGGCCACCTGACACTGTTATTGTGGCCACGTGACACTGATATTGTGGCCACCTGACACTGATATTGTGGCCACCTGACACTGATATTGAGGCCACCTGACACTGATGTTGTGGCCACATGACGCTGATGTTGTGGCCGCATGACACTGATATTGAGGCCACCTGACACTGATATTGTGGCCACCTGACACTGATGTTGTGGCCACCTGACACTGATGTTGTGGCCATCTGACACTGATGTTGTGGCCGCATGACACTGATATTGATGCCACCTGACACTGATGTTGTGGCCACCTGACACTGATGTTGTGGCCGCATGACACTGATATTGATTCGACCTGACACTGATATTGTGGCCACCTGACACTGTTATTGTAGCCACCTGACACTGTTATTGTGGTCATCTGACACTGTTATTGTGGCCACCTGACACTGTTATTGTGGCCACCTGACACTGTTATTGTGGCCACCTGACACTGATATTGTGGCAACCTGACACTGTTATTGTGGCCACCTGACACTGATATTGTGGCCACCTGACACTGATGTTCTGGCCACATGACACTGATATTGTAGCCACCTGACACTGATGTTCTGGAGACATGACACTGATATTGAGGCCACCTGACACTGATATTGAGCCCACCTGACACTGATATTGTGGCCACCTGACACTGATGTTATGGCCACCTGACACTGATATTGTGTCCACATGACTCTGATATTGTGGCCACTTGACACTGATATTGTGGTCACCTGACACTGATGTGGTGGCCACCTGACACTGTTATTTTGGCCACCTGACACTGATATTGTGGCAACCTGACACTGATGTTGTAGCCACCTGACACTGATATTTGTAGCCGCCTGACACTGATGTTGTGGCCACCTGATACTGATATTGTGGCCACCTGACACTGATATTGTGGCCACTTGACACTGATGTTGTAGCCACCTGACACTGATATTGTAGCCACCTGACACTGATGTTGTGGCCACCTGACACTGATATTGTGGTCACCTGACACTGGTGTTGTGGCCACATGACACTGTTATTTTGGCCACCTGACACTGATATTGTGGCCACCTGACACTGATGTTGTGGCTACCTGACACTGATATTGAGGCCACCTGACACGGATATTGTGGCCACCTGACACTGATATTGAGGCCACCTGACACTGATATTGTGGCCAACTGACACTGATATTGTGGCCACCTGACACTGATATAGTGGCCACCTGACACTAATGTTGTGGCCACCTGATACTGATATTGAGGCCACATGACACTGATATTGTGGCCACATGACACTGATGTTGTGGCCACCTGACACTTATTGTGGCCACCTGACACTGATATTGTGGCCACATGACACTGATATTGTGGCCACCCGACACTGATATTGAGGCCACCTGACACTGATATTGCGGCGACAGGACACTGATGTTGTGGCCACATGACACTGATATTGTGGCCACCTGACACTGATATTGAGGCCACCTGACACTGATATTGTGGCCACATGACACTGATGTTGTGGCCACCTGACACTGTTATTGTGGCCACCTGACACTGATGTTGTGGCCACATGACACTGATGTTGTTGCCACCTGACACTGTTATTGTGGCCAACTGACACTGATATTGTGGCCCCCTGACACTGATATTGTGGCCACCTGACACTGATACTGTAGCCAACTGACACTGATATTGTGGCCACCTGACACTGATATAGTGGCCACCTGACACTAATGTTGTGGCCACCTGACACTGATATTGAGGCCACATGACACTGATATTGTGGCCTCATGACTCTGATGTTGTGGCCACCTGACACTGTTATTGTGGCCACCTGACACTGATATTGTGGCCACCTGACACTGATGTTGTGGCCACCTGACACTGTTATTGTGGCCACCTGACACTGATATTGTGGCCACCTGACACTGATGTTGTGGCCACCTGACACTGATATTGTGGCCACCTGACACTGATGTTGTGGCCACATGACACTGATATTGAGGCCACCTGACACTGATATTGTGGCCACCTGACACTGATATTGTGGCCACCTGACACTGATGTTGTGGCCACCTGACACTGATATTATGTCCACATGTCACTGATATTGTGGCCACTTGACACTGATATTGTGGCCATCTGACACTGATGTTGTGACCACCTGACACTGTTATTTTGGACACCTGACACTGTTATTGTGGCCACCTGACACTGACGTTGTGGCCACCTGACACTGATATTGTAGCCAACTGACACTGATGTTGTGGCCACCTGACACTGATATTGTGGTCACCTGACACTGATATTGAGGCCACCTGACACTGATATTGTGGCCACCTGACACTGATATTGTGGCCACCTGACACTGATATAGTGGCCACCTGGCACTAATGTTGTGGCCACCTGACACTGATATTGAGGCCACATGACACTGATATTGTGGCCACATGACACTGATGTTGTGGTCACCTGACACTGTTATTGTGGCCACCTGACACTGATATTGTGGCCACATGACACTGATATTGTGGCCACCCGACACTGATATTGAGGCCACCTGACACTGATATTGTGGCGATATGACACTGATGTTGTGGCCACCTGACACTGTTACTGTGGCCACCTGACACTGATATTGTGGACACCTGACACTGATGTTCAGGCCACCTGACACTGATATTGTAGCCACCTGACACTGATGTACTGGAGACATGAGACTGATATTGAGGCCACCTGACACTGATATTGAGGCCACCTGACACTGATATTGTGGCCACCTGACACTGATGTTGTGGCCACCTGACACTGATATTGTGTCCACATGACTCTGATATTGTGGCCACATGACACTGATATTGTGGTCACCTGACACTGATGTTGTGGCCACCTGACACTGTTATTTTGGCCACCTGACACTGATATTGTGGCCACCTGACACTGATGTTGTAGCCACCTGACACTGATATTGTAGCCACCTGACACTGATGTTGTGGCCACCTGACACTGATATTGTGGTCACCTGACACTGGTGTTGTGGCCACCTGACACTTATTTTGGCCACCTGACACTGATATTGTGGCCACCTGACACTGATGTTGTGGCTAACTGACACTGATATTGTGGCCAACTGACACTGATATTGTGGCCACCTGACACTGATGTTGTGGCTACCTGACACTGATATTGTGGCCACCTGACACTGATATTGTGGTCACCTGACACTGGTGTTGTGGCCACCTGACACTGTTATTTTGGCCACCTGACACTGTTATTGTGGCCACCTGACACTGACGTTGTGGCCACCTGACACTGATATTGTAGCCAACTGACACTGATGTTGTGGCCACCTGACACTGATATTGTGGTCACCTGACACTGATATTGAGGCCACCTGACACTGATATTGTGGCCACCTGACACTGATATTGTGGCCACCTGACACTGATATAGTGGCCACCTGGCACTAATGTTGTGGCCACCTGACACTGATATTGAGGCCACATGACACTGATATTGTGGCCACCTGACACTGTTATTGTGGCCACCTGACACTGATATTGTGGCCACATGACACTGATATTGTGGCCACCCGACACTGATATTGAGGCCACCTGACACTGATATTTTGGCGATATGACACTGATGTTGTGGCCACCTGACACTGTTACTGTGGCCACCTGACACTGATGTTGTGGCCACATGACACTGATATTGTGGCCACCTGACTGATATTGAAGCCACCTGACACTGATATTGTGGCCTGTTGCAACCCCTGAATGGGTTACAATGATTATGTATATATAATGTATATTACCTTTTCATTTAATTTTATATTGCTTATATTTGCGATAATAGCTAAATCGTAAATGTATGACTTTATATTATTATTTGACTGTTATATTGTTATTTAGCTTATGTTGTTAGGATGTATATATTATGTGCTCAGTTAGTCTTGATTGTCAAACTACTGTAATTATCGCTTGTCGCTCGTTATACTGCCGGCTTCTGAGCTGCAGTTGTCCACGTAGCTATCACGTGATCGAGGGGGGGGTGTCCTCACCTCGCTTGAAGTGTCAGTCTCAGACTCGCTTGGTGGTTGGAAGTATTCAGTCTGCTGGAGACTCGCTTGCTGGTTGGACAGATTGTCTGTCTCATTATTCTTGTTAGTTCTGTAGAACTCTGTTCACAGAACATTGTATAGACTTAGTGATTTTCGACGTTGTACTGAGGTTGTGTGTCACATAGACACTCTGAACATCTCAGGTCCTTAGCTATAGTTTCTGACCTAATTTTGTACTGGTTCTGTGTATTGTCACAGTCACAGATTTTCCTATGCTGAACATAGATTCAGTATTATGGGAGTTTTGTAACTTTTGTGGAGGATCTGCAAATGGTCCCTACTTAGTGTCGTTATATTATCTCCTTGTTCCTGATTCTGTGTCGCAGTCGCTTGATATTGCATTGCTATTGGGCTTAGCATTCTTTGTTGTTCAAGCAGACTGTTCGGGTTGCCAGTCGGTCAAGAAGTTAGTTTATTTGAGGACTTTGTCAGTCACTTGTTTAAGTCTATTAGAGTCTTGAGACATAGCTAACTACTTAAGAGCACTTACACGCATACACACTTACTTGTACATATTTGTAATATCTTATTAAATGTTAATGTACCTGACGGTACTTAAGAATTATAAATGTGATATGTGCTTTCAGCACAATAATATTGAACTCGAGAGATTGATTTTATTTTGATTGCTGTAATTAATTTAATTTGATAATATACCTCTAGACAACTTATAGACTTAATAAATTTATTAAATTTTAATTTCTCTAGTTAGTAGCCTACCAGTTGTAATCCTAAAGCACTATTGAATCATACTGAATTCTAATGGATAATTGGACAAGGATACTGACTACTTGTTACGAAAACCCAGTAACAGGCTGGATGCTAGAAGGGCAGTCCTTTCTAGTATTCACTGGAGATCTCTAAGCTTTTAGAATCGCGTTTTTTGTAACAAATGGGGGCCTGTCTGGGAGTCTCTTGATCCAAGGTGTTGGAGAAATTGTCCAGTTTGACATACTAGTAACTTCTATGATCAAACACTTTGAGTACTTTCCTAATCTGAAGACTTTGAGTTTAGTCTTGTACAACATACCAGGTGGATGTATGTACCTGACTGAGTCTCTTGATCCAAGGAGATGGAAATACTGTTTATGAGTTCTAGCTCTAAGACAACCAACACTAAAATTCCTATTAGGATTATAGTTTCCCATAATCACTCTCTCGTAGTACAATTATTTTCGTGATGTATGCCAAAGTGAAACAGTTAATTGATACTCTGACTTTGTCTGAGTTAAGTACATTAAAACTTCAGACGTGTTGGCAAGTAGCCAAATATCTCGGTGTGACGTATAACAGGAATTACACCGCAGAAACTGTCAGAGCATTAATTAAAGATATATTGTTTCCTGCTCATACAGAGATGTCTGATTATGATTCAGATTCAGAAAGCCTAGTGTCACAATTAGGAAGTATGACTCTACTTGATGACGTAGAAGAAAGAGCAACTAGAGCAGAAGTGAGCCTAGTGTCTGAGCCTAGTGTAGCTCAGTTCTCGCTCTTCCCGCCTCACTGACACTATAGTACAGAGTATAGCTGGTAGTATGACACAGCCTAATACTAGTACAGTGTATACTACACCTGTATCTACTTATCCTAGACCAGATCTAGACTCTCTAGAGACGGCTGGACCAAGTGTCCGACCTAAGGACCGTCCAGACCATGTTAATTTCCCTACTCCTCCATTACCCACTGGTCCTATCTCTCAGGAACAGTTTGAGAGGTTTGAACGCCTCATTATGTTGCAGACTGCACAAATAGAGGC
This sequence comes from Cherax quadricarinatus, assembly GCF_038502225.1. Lineage (NCBI taxonomy): Eukaryota > Metazoa > Arthropoda > Malacostraca > Decapoda > Parastacidae > Cherax > Cherax quadricarinatus. The sequence goes on from NW_027197819.1 coordinate 44,627, forward strand.
ACAGAGGAAATTGAACGAAGAAGATTTCCAAAGAGAAAATGTTCGTCTGTTAAGACAGCAGACTGATAGATCACAGGACACATTTAATATGCAGAAAGCTGCATCCATGGTTCCTAAGTTTTTTGAAAGTGACTTAGACACATATTTTGATGTGTTTGAGAACCAGGCACGTGCTATGAACTGGCCACGTAAGCACTGGGCAACATTGTTGCATACAGCTTTGACAGGAAGAGCTCAAACTTGTACTGCTGCTTTACCATTTGCCAAGTACATTAGTTATGACGCTGTCAAACAAACTATTCTAGAGACATATAACTTGTTACCTGTAAGTTATCAAAGAGCATTTCGTACGTTACAACGACGACAAGATCAAACTTGTGTAGAGTTTGCTCGTGAGAAAAAAGTTGCATTTGAGAGATGGTCTAGAGCTGCTAAGTGTAACAACTACGACAGCCTTGTTCAGTTGTTACTACACGAAGAGTTTAACAACTGTATGTCTGCTGACATACAAGAATATCTGATCGATCATACTACCTCGGATATTCTGGAAACTGCAGCATTAGCAGACAATTACGAGATTTCTCACAAACTTGTACGTACTAAAACACAGAGAAACAAGGTAACTAAAAATTGTCCTAGAAGTTGGCAACCTAAATCAGCTGCTCATTGCCGGCCTGATGTACCTGCTACTGTAACTTCTCGTACCTTTACCAGGAAAACTCACAATCCTGAATCTGTCTCTGTGGCTAGACAGAAATCTGATATCGAGAAGAAGAAAGTTAAATGTACCTATTGTAACAGAAAAGGACATGCTAGAGAGTATTGCTATAAGTTAGAAAGAGATACGAGAAACAGTCGTGCGGCTGGCGCCCCCACTCAAGTCGTATCCTCTTCCGTGCAACAAAGGCACCAAAATCCTAGCAATACCTCTGATCCTACTGTTTTAGATAATGTTACTCAGGATAGATGACTAGCGTCAGAAAGTGTATCTGACGAAAAGATTCGTTCAGCGATGAGTCCTTACTTTTCGAGAGATAAAGTAGGATTTGACGAATCACATCTAACTGAGATAATTACTTTCAGAGACACTGGCAGTTATCTCACGTTATTAAGAGAAGATGTACTGCCCATAACTGATGATACCTATTGCAAGATAGATGTATTGTTAGAAGCCTATGGAGGGGCTGTTATAAAAGTACCTCTGCACAAAGTTTATATTGAAACAAGCTATTATACTGGTTATATTTCAGTGGGTATATCCAGTGGTGTATTTCCCATCAGGTCAGTGGACTTGTTGATAGGGAACGATATCCTTCATGCTGGTATATGTAAAGAACCACTTGTGATTGATAATACCACTGATGATAATTATGCCATTGAAGCTTGTAGAGAGAAACCTATTTTATTTCCTCTCAGCGCAATTACTAGAGCTATGTCAAAGATTCAACAACCATCCTTGTCTCCTGTTGAGTTAGTGGATGACAATGATTTGGGCTTGAATATGTTGTTTAGTGACGCTCTGCGCCCAGGATCATTAACACTGACTCCCCCCGGTCATCAACCTAGTCAGGACACAACTGACGTTAAATTTCTAACTCATGATGATTTAATCAAGGATCAGTTTGTTGATCAGTCACTGGAAAGACTGAGAGATATAGCAGTTACTGAGAGTGAAGCAAAGGATCTCGATAATTGTTACTATTATAGTAACGGTGTACTGATGGAGAAAAATACATGTAAGTTGTCAGCTGATAGTGTTTCCACCACAGTCAAGCATCTCGTAGTGTTACCAGTTACATTTCGTGAACAAGCCATTGATTTTGCTCACAATAGTCCCATAGGAGGACATTTGGGTGTCAAGAAGACACTCGGTAAACTGGCAAAACATTTTACTTGGCCAAAGATGAAGGAAACAGTAGCTGATCATGTGCGACGTTGCCACGTGTGTCAAGTGACAGGCAAGCCAGCGCACACACCTCCACCTGCACCTCTCATTCCTATCACCGTGGATGGTGAACCATTCTCACGTCTTATTATTGATTGTGTTGGTCCTTTGCCTAGAACCAAACTAGGAAACCAATACTTATTTACTATTATGGACGCTGCAACACGCTATCCCGAAGCTATTCCTATGAGAAAAATTAATGCTCGTGCTATTGTGAGAGCGCTGATGAAATTTTTCTCCCAGGTTGGATTGCCACGAGAGATACAATCAGATCAGGGATCTAACTTCACTTCTAAGATCTTTCGAGAAGCATTATCCCACCTAGGAATAAAGTCTGTACTTTCAACCAGTTATCATCCACAGTCACAAGGTGCTCTAGAGAGATTTCATCAGACATTGAAGTCCATGATGAGAGCTTATTGTGAACATTTTTCTAGAGACTGGGATGAGGGTATACCTTTTCTTCTGTTCGCTATGAGAGAAAGTGAGCAAGAAAGTCTCGGGTTTAGTCCGTTTGAATTAATATTCGGACACCAAGTGCGTGGTCCTCTCGCAGTGTTAAAAGACGTGTGGACAGGAAAATCAAATCCATCATTGAGTACTTCACCTTCATTAATGCAGCAACATTTGACAGCCGCTAGAGAGCTAGCTTCGAAAAACCTAGTTTCAGCCCAAGCTAGAATGAAGCAACATTATGACAAGCGTGCTGTCTCTCGTTCTTTTAAAGCAGGAGATAAGGTGATGGCTCGGAAATTAGTACCAGGTCATGCTCTACAAGCCAGGTATGATGGTCCCCTGGAAGTAGTGAAAAAGCTTAGCGACGTAAATTATTTGGTACGTACGCCTGGGAAAAAGAAATCTAATCATGTGTACCATGTTAACCAGCTTAAGACATACTACGCTAGTCCTCTACCTACTACTTCTATTCTTCCTAGGACAGAGGAAGAAAACGTCAGTCTACCTGACATCTCTAGAGGTATAGAGGTGCGTTTAGAAAATTCAGTGACTCTACAATCACTAGACGATTTTCTTAGTAACCTTGGGATTGATAAAGCTGGTGATATTAAAAACATGATTTTGCATTTCCCTGAATTGTTCAGTGATGTTCCTAAACGTTGTACTCTGGGTGTACATGACGTTGATGTACAGGGAGCATCACCCATTAAGCAATCACCATATAGGATGAGTCCAACGAAGCATAAAGCATTGAGAGAAGAGGTTGATTTTCTGTTATCTCACGGACTTATTGAGCGCAGTAAAAGTCCATGGGCATCTCCCTGTATTTTAGTGCCTAAACCTGACGGTAGTTTCAGGATGTGCACTGATTACAGGAAAGTGAACTCTGTCACCTTGCCTGATGGTTATCCTCTACCTCGCATTGACGACCTTATTGACCGTGTGTCAGGAGCCCAGTTTGTCAGCCGTTTAGATCTCTTACGAGGCTATTATCAAGTCCCGCTTACTGAACGTGCTCAAGAAATATCTGCTTTTACTGTTCAAGATGGATTGTTTAACTACCTCGTCACCCCCTTCGGCCTATGTAACGCGGCTTCTTCATTCCAACGTATAATGAACGAGTTGACCCACAACTTAGAAGGAGTAGAAGCCTACCTTGACGACTTAGTGGTGTACAGTGACGAGTGGGAACAGCACTTGACGCGTCTCAGAGCATTGTTTGAGAGACTGGCGCACTACAACTTCACTGTTAACTTAGCTAAATGTAGTTTTGGTCAAGCCAAGATTACCTATCTAGGCTTTTGTATCGGCCAAGGTGAGGTTGCTCCTATTGAGGCTAAGGTTCGTGCAATTTCTGAATTTCCAGTGCCACAGGATAGGAAGGGAGTACAGAGATTCCTGGGTATGGCAGGATATTATCGCAGGTTCTGTCCAAACTTTTCTCAGATTGCAGCTCCTCTCACTGAGCTTACTAGTAGCAAAGTTCAGTTCACCTGGACTAGAGATTGTTCAGACTCGTTCAAAAGGTTGAAGCGCTTGCTATCCTCTGCTCCTGTGTTGAAGAGTCCTAATTTCAATCTTCCCTTCTTTTTACATATAGATGCGAGTGGTTATGCAGTGGGTGCTGTGCTGCTCCAACAGTCAACATCCACTGACATTCTCCATCCTATATGTTACTATTCATCTAAGCTTAAACGACACCAGAAAAATTATGCCACTATTGAGAAAGAGGCTCTAGCTCTTGTGGTGTCCTTGGAACATTTTGACGTGTATTTGGGCACTTCCCCATTTAAAATTAACGTTTTTTCAGACCACAATCCACTCACTTACATAAACACTATGAAGAGTAAAAATGCTAGGATCATGAGGTGGGCCCTCAGAATCCAACCTTATTCTATTAGTATAAAACACATAAGTGGTCATTGTAATGTAATTGCTGACGCTCTGTCACGTCCTTAATAATTATCAGTTACATTAAATTAACGTAATTTTATGCCCAAATACCTTTTGTTACTTGCTATGTCAAATTCAGTAAAGTAACTTAATCCCTCCAGCCCATATTAACTATATATACTCATGTCATGTCTAATTATTATATTTATATATTCACAGTAATGTTGTGTGAGGAGGAGACAAGCTGAGTGTTGAGTGTGTAGTGTGGTGTGGGCGATGTACTGCGTGACGCAACACTGTCCTGCCGCAGACCCCTCCCCCCTCACTACACACCTTAAGCTGTTTCATATGCAGATGTCCATACTGCATAGCATTCCACAACCACTACTTAAGAGTGGAATGCAGTCTCCTCTACTATGTTCGAGCCTCAACGTGCCCTACTTGTATACACTATCCTGTCTCTACACTGATGTACATAACCACGAGAATGCAGAGATACGATACTGTGTACTGCCCTAGTACTAGGGGCATATCCTAGTGACGGACGCTGTGAAATTGTAGAAGTGCTTGGCACAAGAGTGACTCTGATTAATGTTTATATTATTTGTTATTAAAGTGATATGAGTAATCAGTAATAATGTGAAAGACATTACATGCAACTCCTAGTGCGACCGTCTGTCGTGTTGGGGGGGGGGTGTTGTAACCCCTGAATGGGTTACAATGATTTTTATGTATATATATAATGTATATTACCTTTTCATATAATTTTATATTGCTTATATTTGCGATAATAGCTAAATCGTAAATGTATTGCTTTATATTGTTATTTGACTATAGTTATTTGTTAGGTAGGATGTATTATGTGCTCAGTTCAAGTCTTGATTGTCTAACTACTGTAATTATCGCTTGTCGCTCGTTATACTGCCGGCTTCTGTTGCTGGGCAGCTGTCCACGGAGCTATCACGTGATCGGGGGGGGGTGTCCTCACCTCGCCTGAAGTAGTCTGGTCAGTCTGGACGTATTCTGACAAGACTCGCTTGGCCCTGGTTGGACAGATTGTCTGTCTCATTATTCTTGTTAGTTCTGTAGAACTCTGTTCACAGAACATTGTATAGACTTAGTGATTTTCGACGTTGTACTGAGGTTGTGTGTCGCATAGACACTCTGACAACTCAGGTCCTGAGCTGTAGCTTCTGACCTAATTTTGTACTGGTATCTGTGCATTGTCACAGTCGGGGATTTTCTTATGCTGAACTTAGATTCAGTAGTATGGGAGTTTTGTGACTTTTGTGGAGGATCTGCAGATGGTCCCTACTTAGTGTCGTTACATTATCTCCTTGTTCCTGATTCTGTGTTGCAGTTGCTTGTGGTATTGCTATTGGGCTTAGCATTCTTTTTGTTGTTCAAGCAGACTGTTCCGGTTGCCAGTTGGTCAAGAAGTTAGTTTATTTGAGGACTTTGTCAGTCACTTGTTTAAGTCTAGACGAGTCGTGAGACATAACTAACTACTTAGAGCACTTACACACATACACACAAACTTACTTGTACATATTTGTAATATCTTATTAAATGTTAATGTACCAGACGGTACTTAAGAATTATAAATGTGATATGTGCTTTCAGCACAATAATATTGTATACGAGAGAAGTGATTATTATTTTTGATTGATTTTATGTGATTAATTTAATTTAATTTGATAATATACCTCTAGATACTTAATAAATTTATTAAATTTTAATTTCTCTAGTTAGTAGCCTACCAGTTGTAATCCTGAAGCACTATTGAATCATACTGAATTCTAATGGATAATTGGACAAGGATACTGACTACTTGTTACGAAAACCCAGTAACAGGTTGGATGCTAGAAGGGCAGTCCTTTCTAGTATTCACTGGAGATCTCTAAGCTTTTAGAATCGCGTTTTTTGTAACATATGTTGTGGCCATCTGACACTGATGTTGTGGCCGCATGACACTGATATTGATGCCACCTGACACTGATGTTGTGGCCACCTGACACTGATGTTGTGGCCGCATGACACTGATATTGATTCCATCTGACACTGATATTGTGGCCCCCTGACACTGTTATTGTAGCCACCTGACACTGTTATTGTGGCCACCTGACACTGTTATTGTGGCCACCTGACACTGTTATTGTGGCCACCTGACACTGTTATTGTAGCCACCTGACACTGATATTGTGGCCACCTGACACTGTTATTGTGGCCACCTGACACTGATATTGTGGCCACCTGACACTGATGTTCTGGCCACCTGTCACTGATATTGTAGCCACCTGACACTGATGTTCTGGAGACATGACACTGATATTGAGGCCACCTGACACTGATATTGAGGGCACCTGACACTGATATTGTGGCCACCTGACACTGATGTTGTGGCCACCTGACACTGATATTGTGTCCACATGACTCTGATATTGTGGCCACTTGACACTGATATTGTGGTCACCTGACACTGATGTTGTAGCCACCTGACACTGATATTGTAGCCGCCTGACACTGATGTTGTGGCCACCTGATACTGTTATTTTGGCCACCTGACACTGATATTGTGGCCACCTGACACTGATGTTGTAGCCACCTGACACTGATATTGTAGCCACCTGACACTGATGTTGTGGCCACCTGACACTGATATAGTGGACACCTGACACTGATGTTGTGGCTACCTGACACTGATATTGAGGCCACCTGACACGGATATTGTGGCCACCTGACACTGATATTGAGGCCACCTGACACTGATATTGTGGCCAACTGACACTGATATTGTGGCCACCTGACACTGATATAGTGGCCACCTGACACTAATGTTGTGGCCACCTGATACTGATATTGAGGCCACATGACACTGATACTGTGGCCACATGACACTGATGTTGTGGCCACCTGACACTTATTGTGGCCACCTGACACTGATATTGTGGCCACATGACACTGATATTGTGGCCACCCGACACTGATATTGAGGCCACCTGACACTGATATTGCGGCGACAGGACACTGATGTTGTGGCCAAATGACACTGATATTGTGGCCACCTGACACTAATACTGAGGCAACCTGACACTGATATTGTGGCCACATGACACTGATGTTGTGGCCACCTGACACTGTTATTGTGGCCACCTGACACTGATGTTGTGGCCACATGACACTGATGTTGTTGCCACCTGACACTGTTATTGTGGCCACCTGACACTGATATTGTGGCCACCTGACACTGATATTGTGGCCACCTGACACTGATATTGTAGCCAACTGACACTGATGTTGTGGCCACCTGACACTGATATTGTGGCCACCTGACACTGATATTGAGACCACCTGACACTGACATTGTGGCCAACTGACACTGATATTGTGGCCACCTGACACTGATATAGTGGCCTCCTGACACTAATGTTGTGGCCACCTGACATTGATATTGAGGCCACATGACACTGATATTGTGGCCTCATGACACTGATGTTGTGGCCACCTGACACTGTTATTGTGGCCACCTGACACTGATATTGTGGCCACCTGACACTGATGTTGTGGCCACCTGACACTGATATTGTGGCCACCTGACACTGATGTTGTGGCCACATGACACTGATATTGAGGCCACCTGACACTGATATTGTGGCCACCTGACACTGATATTGTGGCCACCTGACACTGATGTTGTGGCCACCTGACACTGATATTATGTCAACATGTCACTGATATTGTGGCCACTTGACACTGATATTGTGGCCATCTGACACTGATGTTGTGACCACCTGACACTGTTATTTTGGCCACCTGACACTGTTATTGTGGCCACCTGACACTGACGTTGTGGCCACCTGACACTGATATTGTAGCCAACTGACACTGATGTTGTGGCCACCTGACACTTATATTGTGGCCACCTGACACTGATATAGTGGCCACCTGGCTCTAATGTTGTGGCCACCTGACACTGATATTGAGGCCACATGACACTGATATTGTGGCCACATGACACTGATGTTGTGGCCACCTGACACTGTTATTGTGGCCACCTGACACTGATATTGTGGCCACATGACACTGATATTGTGGCCACCCGACACTGATATTGAGGCCACCTGACACTGATATTGTGGCGATATGACCCTGATGTTGTGGCCACCTGACACTGTTACTGTGGCCACCTGACACTGATGTTGTGGCCACATGACACTGATATTGTGGCCACCTGACTGATATTGAAGCCACCTGACACTGATATTGTGGCCACATGACACTGATGTTGTGGCCACCTGACACTGTTATTGTGGCCACCTGACACTGATATTGTGGCCACATGACACTGATGTTGTGGCCACCTGACACTGTTATTGTGGCCACGTGACACTGATATTGTGGCCACCTGACACTGATATTGTGGCCACCTGACACTGATATTGAGGCCACCTGACACTGATGTTGTGGCCACATGACGCTGATGTTGTGGCCGCATGACACTGATATTGAGGCCACCTGACACTGATATTGTGGCCACCTGACACTGATGTTGTGGCCACCTGACACTGATGTTGTGGCCATCTGACACTGATGTTGTGGCCGCATGACACTGATATTGATGCCACCTGACACTGATGTTGTGGCCACCTGACACTGATGTTGTGGCCGCATGACACTGATATTGATTCCACCTGACAATGATATTGTGGCCACCTGACACTGATGTTATGGCCACCTGACACTGATGTTGTGGCCATCTGACACTGATGTTGTGGCCGCATGACACTGATATTGATGCCACCTGACACTGATGTTGTGGCCACCTGACACTGACATTGTGGCCACCTGACACTGATATTGTGGCTACCTGACAATGATATTGTGGCCACCTGACACTGATGTTATGGCCGCATGACACTGATATTGAGGCCACCTGACACTAATGTTGTGGCCACCTGACACTGATGTTGTGGCCACCTGACACTGATATTGAGGCCACCTGACACTGATATTGTGGCCACCTGACACTGATATTATGGCCACCTGATATTGATATTGTGGCAACCTGACACTGATATTGTGGCCACCTGACACTGATGTTGTGGCCGCATGACACTGGTATTGAGGCCACCGGACACTGATGTTGTGGCCACCTGACACTGATATTGTGGCCACCTGACACTGATGCTGTGGCCTCGTGACACTGATATTGAGGCCACCTGACACTGATGTTTTGGCCGCATGACACTGATATTTAGGCCACCTGACACTGATATTGAGGCCACCTGACACTGATATTGAGGCCACCTGACACTGATGCTGTGGCCACCTTACATTGATATTCAGACCACCTGACACTGATATTGAGGCCACCTGACACTGATATTGTTTCCACCTGACACTGATGTTGTGGCCACATGACACTGATGTTGTGACCA
>NW_027197820.1:0-37500 GCF_038502225.1 Cherax quadricarinatus
TCTGCTGAAATCGTTTTTTGGACTTTATCGACTACGACCACATCTCACTATAACCTCACTTAACTATGACCACAGCTCATTATGACCTCATCTAACTACCCCTCACCTATGACCACATCTACGACCACACCTCACTATGACCACCCTCTCACCTATGACCACATCTACGACCACACCTCACTATGATTTCACCTCACAATAACCACTCCTCATCATGATCCACACCTGGGAGTTCATCTGAGGGAACACAGATAGACTTCTGGAGACACGGAACAAGAGAAAGCACCAAAACAACTGTGGAAGGGTTGACATCCGGGGGCCCACGGATGGAGACAGCCGTATCTTCGATATTCACAGCAGCATCTTCGATACTGCTGTGAATAAAACAGTGACGTGGGCTAATGTACGTTAGCAACTGTGGCAACAAACACAATGTCTTTTGAAACAATTCGCTTTTTCTGCTTATTCAACGTTTGTAAAATTACGTTTATGCACACATATCCTTCCTCTTTCTAAACCCAGCCAGTTATTTATTACTTATAGTTTGTCTTTTCCATCACTCTGTCAGTCACAATTTTGACATTCATTGCAATGGACAAACACTAATATTTTATTTAAATTAAACAATATTTTTCAGTTTTATCTAAGACTGCGTCCAGCAGTTGTGAACTGTACCAGAAACAAAGTCAGGGACAAAGACAGTTGTGAACTGTACCAGAAACAAAGTCAGGGACAAAGACAGTTGTGAACTGTACCAGAAACAAAGTCAGGGACAAAGGGTGTTCGTTATTTTTGTTTTATTTTCACTTATTGTTTATATTTGTGTCCGTATGTGACTCTGTCTTCCCACCAAAAAATCTGCTACAAAAAAGTTATCAACTTCCTGTTTTTTGTTGCAGTTCTTCGTCTTAGAATTCTGAATGATCGAGATGTAGAATGTTGTTACGTAGTATTTTGTAGATATTCTTAATGTGAAGATATAAGGAAGTAGCAACTGAGAGAATCTTGTACTGGATACAGCAAAAAAAAAAAAAACATTCTTTTGAATTATTAAATAATTAGTCTCTCTCATGTCTTCATGACAAAAATATTCGCAAACACACACAAAAAAAAAAAACTATGGAAAGAAAATAAGAGTGAACCTCTGGACAAAATGGAGTGTTGGTGTTGATGTTACAACCTGGCCAGTACAACTCTGTCTTAATGTCTTCCATACTGCTATTTTATGTATTATTATCTTGTATTATTATCTCCTCCCTTATTTTGTTGTTTTGTTCTTGTGTGGTACTTGTTTACTGCTGTACTGCTGTGATGTATATTATTGTACTTTTCTTGTGTGTTACAGTATTTTTATTTTGTGTTACTGTACTGTACTCTTTTGTTCTATAATTATTATGAGGTACTTTTCTAGCCACTTCTTTTCCATCACTCGTTCAATCACAATTTTGACATATTCATTCATATAACACTGATCAACAACCAAAATGCTTCCCAGACTAGAGTAGCAATTTACAACTGATTATGAATATCATGGTTTCAGTATACACGTACGTGTCACAACAGGTTCCAACAGGGTTGCGACAGTGTGTTTCTTACCCCACACAGTCTCACTGCCTGTCATTATTGTTCCAGCAGTTATATTTTGAGGTGAAAGTTAGGTGATTTTCATAGCTTGCCTGTTATGTGAGTGGGACAGTCGTGCAAGAGGTTCCCACTGGTCACCCCGTCAATCATTGGAGCCTGGGATGAAAAATGTTCAGCATCCACCTCTCATTGAACCAAACAAAATTTTGCTACCACAACTACACATAAAACTGGAAGGCAACTATGAAGAATTGGTGGAAAACCTCATCATGGTTTACAAGAACATGGGATGTAACATGTCACTTAAATCCACTTTTTGAACTCACACTTAGACTTTTTTTCCAACGAACTGAGGAAAATGGTACCAAGGCAAGAGATGATTCTTCAGCCTACTATAAGCGTCAAGCAAAAAGGCAGAGAGTAAGTACGGATTAGAGTTCAGAACATACTGACACATATTGTACGTTATAATAAAATAATCAAGGTGACATCTGGATTCATGACATGAAAATACCTAAGAATTGACTAATCTCATTTAAGAAGCATACAACTTTTCAAAAATTGTTGACCAGTGCAATTAGCATAGACTAGGTCATCACCTCACCTGTAGTGAGGTGTTCTCATAGTCAGGTGTGGTAATAGTCAGGTGTGGTAATAGTCAGGTGTGGTTCATGTTTCCAGGTCTCCATCCGTGGGCCCCCGGATATCAACCCTTCCACAGTCGTTTTGGTGCTTTCCCTTGTTCCGTGTGTCCAGAAGTCCATCTGTGTCTCCGCAGATGAAGTCCCAGGTGTGGATCATGGTGAGGTGTGGCCATATTGAGGTGAGGTCATAGTGAGATGTGGTCGTACATGTGGTCATGGGTGATGGTCATAGTTCAGTGAGGTCATAGTGAGATGTGGTCATAGTTAAGTGAGGTTATGGTGAGATGTGGCCATAGTCAGGTCATAGTGAGGTGAGCTGTGGTCATAGTAAGATGAGGTGGTCATAGTGAGGTGTGGTCACGTCAGGTGTAGTTTATGTTTCCAGGTCTTCATCCGTGGGCCCCCGGATGTCAACCCTTCCACACTTCCCACTCCCGGCTCTTTTGGTGCTTTCCCTTGTTCTGTGTGTCCAGAAGTCCATCTGTGTCCCCTCAGATGAACTCCCGGGTATGGATCATGGTGAGGTGTGGTCTTAGTGAGGTGTGGTCGTAGTGAGGTGTGGTTGTTGTGAGATATGGTTGCATCCCTCAGATATTCTCCCTTTCCCACTTCCCCAAGGTATCCTAACCTTTCCCAGGTTCATGTGTCCAGGAGTCCATCTGTCCGCCTCAGATATTCTCCCTTTCCCACTTCCCCAAGGTATCCTTACCTTTCCCAGGTCCATGTGTCCAGGATTCCATCTGTGTCCCCTCAGATATTCTCCCTTTCCCACTTTCCCAAGGTATCCTTACCTTTCCCAGGTCCATGTGTCCAGGCGTCCATCTGTCCGCCTCAGATATTCTCCCTTTCCCACTTCCCCAAGGTCATAGGTGTGGCCATAGTCAGGTGTGGTTTACGTTTCCAGGTCTCCATCCGTGGGCCCCCGGATGTCAACCCTTCCACAATTCTCACTCCCGGTTGTTTTGGTGCTTTCCCTAGTTCCGTGTGTCCAGAAGTCCATCTGTGTCCCCTCAGATGAACTCCCTTCCTAACTTTCCCAGGTGGGCAGGTGGGTGGTTGGGTGGGTGGGTGTTTGGGCAGGTGGGTGGTTTTGGGTGGGCGTGCGTTGTGTGCGTGTGTGTTGTGTATGTGTTGGCCCCTCCCCAGTGACCTTGTTGGTCTTGTCTAGCTGGTCTACTGCCGAGACTGTCCAGGTGGGTGGAATTACAGGAGGGGACACACAGAAAACTGCGTCCTGTAATTCCACCCACCAAGACAGCCTGGAACAGTAGTCAGCTAGACAACACCAAGCTGCCTCCCAACTCGGCCACCAAGCTGAGGTTACTTACTGATAATCTCGGACTTCTATTTATGTTTCATTATGTGTTCAAGTTAATTTTTGCTTTGTTTTCACTCACGCAGCTGTGTATGTGTATTTCTAAAAGTTTTACTGTGTATAAATGTGAGTCCGAGTGTGACTCTGTCTTCCCACCAGCAAATCTGTTACAAAAAATTTATCAGCTTCTTTTTTGTTGCAGTTCGTCATTTTCAAGACACTGAAACGTCCACAAGTAAATACGAAAGTTCACAAGTACATTCACACACACACACACATGCACATATTATTATCATAATAAAGAAGAAGAGCTAAACCACAAGGGTCATACAGCGCATCACATGCACACAATAACCACAACACATGTATTTCTCTCGTTCCTCTCTAACATCTAATTCTCTCGCACACGTATACTATCTTACAATCCAAACTCTGTCACACAAGCATTTTCTCTCATTTTTCTTTAAATTAAATTAATTTGCACAGGAAATAAACCCGAAATAAAGAAATTGTTTAGCGTCAATTTTAATTGAATCCTTTAGTTTCCTACAACATCTTCCACAACAGTGTCTCCCACAATGGTATTCATGTTTCCCAAAATAATTTTGACTCAAAATTCCCAAAAGTTTCAATTAAAATTTCTCAGGAACCATCACTCTCTCGTCCACACTAAAAAATCTCCTTATTGATAAAATCGACCTTCACGGTAGTTAAAAAAGCGATTTCAGCAGTGTGTTCGATACTGCTGTGAATAAAACAGTGATGTGGACTAAGGTACAAGTGACGTGGGCTAAGGTACAAGTGACGTGGATTAAGGTACAAGTGACGTGGACTAAGGTACAAGTGATGTGGGCTAAGGTACAAGTGATATGGGCTAAGGTACAAGTGACGTGGACTAAGATACAAGTGACGTGGACTAAGGTACAAGTGATGTGGGCTAAGGTACAAGTGACGTGGACTAAGGTACAAGTGACGTGGACTAAGGTACAAGTGATGTGGGCTAAGGTACAAGTGATGTGGGCTAAGGTACAAGTGATGTGGGCTAAGGTACAAGTGATGTGGGCTAAGGTACAAGTGACGTGGGCTAAGGTACAAGTGATGTGGGCTAAGGTACAAGTGACGTGGACTAAGGTACAAGTGACGTGGACTAAGGTACAAGTGATGTGGGCTAAGGTACAAGTGATGTGGGCTAAGGTACAAGTGATGTGGGCTAAGGTACAAGTGACGTGGGCTAAGGTACAAGTGACGTGGGCTAAGGTACAAGTGATGTAGGCTAAGGTACAAGTGACGTGGACTAAGGTACAAGTGATGTGGGCTAAGGTACAAGTGATGTGGGCTAAGGTACAAGTGATGTGGGCTAAGGTACAAGTGACGTGGACTAAGGTACAAGTGATGTGGGCTAAGGTACAAGTGACGTGGACTAAGGTACAAGTGATGTGGGCTAAGGTACAAGTGACGTGGACTAAGGTACAAGTGACGTGGACTAAGGTACAAGTGATGTGGGCTAAGGTACAAGTGATGTGGGCTAAGGTACAAGTGATGTGGGCTAAGGTACAAGTGAAGGGAGAACCCTATGAATTAATTAAGTCATTTCCGGTGGTTAAAGGTAATTATCAAATAGCCTTACGTGTCTTAGCAGACAATTACTTCGATGCTGACAAGGCTAGAGTTAGACATGCAGTCTTAATGTCAAGCTTGAAGCCACCCAAACATTGTTTTTCAGACTTACAGGCATTTAGAATTACATTAGACAATAGTGTCAGATCTCTAGATGCTAAATATGACCTAAGACAATGTGATTGGTTTATCAGTGGTATTGTACAAGATAAGTTGTCACTACAAACTATTGAACGATTAAGTATTATGTTCAATAAACGCTATTTCACTTGTGAGGAAATTAGCAATGGTTTACAAACAATAGTTTCATGCATGCAAGCAACGAGACAAGATGAAATACATGCAGTTGAGGCTGACCTTGGGAAAGTGGGGAAGGCGGTAGACGGATCGATTCCTGGATACATGAACCTGGGGAAGGCAAGAATACCGCTGACTTTGGGGAAGTGGGGAAGGGATTTCACCTGTGGTGACACCAAGTGGACTCCTGGAGACACTGATCCGGGGAAGGCACTGACCTAACTCGCTGACCTTAGGTAAGTGGGGAAGGGAAGACATCTGGGAGCGAACGGATGGATTCCTGGACACATGAACTTGGGGAAGGTTGTTGTTGAGGCTAACCTTGGGTAAGTGGGGAAGGGGAGACATCCGGGAGCGAACGGATGGATTCCTGGATGCAGGAACCTGGGGAAAGCATGAATACAGGTTGGTGAGGCTGACCTTGGGGAAGTGAGGAAGGGAAAACATCCGGAGGCGGACGGATGAATTCCTGGATACATAACCCTAGGGACGGTGAGGCTGGAAGGCAGAGACGAGAGGCGAGGCTGGCCTTAGGGAAGTGAGGAAGGGGAGACATCCGGGGGCCCACGGATGGATTCCTGGACACATGAACCTGGGGAAGGCGAGGGGGGGGGACCTTAAAGACGAACCACTGGCCTCCACGTGGCAAGGTCTGGTAACTCAGAGATAACTCTGAGGCTGACAGTGGTCGCAAATTATTATTTTTATTATTATTATTATTATTATTATTATTATTATTATTATTATTATTATTATTATTATTATTTTTCAAGATTTGCTAATTTGGATTCAAAAGCGTCTACCACAGTGGAATTATTTCCACTCCAGCCACTCTCATAGGAGCCACGGTAGTGTTCTTATTTTGTTCATTCACCGGAGTTAACATTAATAAAAATAACATTAATAACAATATTGTTCATATTGTTGATTAAGTCAACAGAGATAACATTGCAACAACTAGAGCTGGCAGTAATAAATGTTGGAGAGTGGTAGAGCGAGGTGAAGATGGCAGGTCTCCTGGGTACACATGTCTGGTACTCTAACATAACGTAGGTCATCTGGAAAAGACCCGGACAGGAGCAAAACCTGGTGTGTTGCTGGAGGTGGATCCAACAGTTAGGTGTCTTCAATCAAAAACGTTTCGCCTACACAGTAGGCTTCTTCAGTTTAATATAGAGGCAGCAGCAGAGGCAGTGAATGTAAGGCTGATGTAATTATAATCATGCGTGATCCCAGAAAGATATCTCCGTAATGCATAAATCTTATTGTTCATCTCTGTTGCTGTACATTTTTCTTTGCTACTGTACTGTATTATTGTACTGTACTCTACCGTTCTTTTGTTTTAATTTTATGTACTGGTCTTCTCTGTACTCTGCTGGTCGTCTCTGTTAGTGTACTGTACCCATTCTTCTGTGTTACTGTACTGGTCTTCTGTGCTGCCAGTGTCAGGGAAACGCCTTCCTCCTGAACAAAAGAATGGAAAAATAACAAATGAATAACTTGACGGATAATAATTATGGTATTTTTCTAAGGAATTTAATTAAAAATAAATAAAAAAAATCGGCCGGTGTGGTTCCAGTAGGATGTTGGGACAGGAGTATCTTATGCCCAGGATGGTCTTCTGATGATGTTTTAGTAGAAATGGTGTTGGTTATCCTGGGTGGCGGTGTTCGTCCTATGTTCTGAAAATCCTGTCACTACTTGGTCGTATCACAACAATTCAGATTTTAGAGGTGACGAGTCGTAATGTTCCACTACGTCCTGTAGACAGGGATCTTGCTCCAATTAACAAGCGTCTACCCTGGTTGACCAGGTCAGCAGCAGAGCTGATAATAAAGAAAACACTGGTTATATAAGTGTTAAATAAGTATGACAATGAAGAAAGACAAAGGCTGGTATTCTACTTCAATGTCATTACTTGTAACCAGGTAAATTAGTATCATTGACGAGTCTTCTTTATATCTCATCCATCTCATCGCTCTCACCCATCCTCCCCTGCGGGTTTACCACTGCTGGTGATACATATCCATCAAGGTGGATCACCCTGACGGATCTTGATCCAAGGAACTACAGTTATCACCCCTTTTTACATCTATACTGACTGACCTTCAAGCTGTTTGATCCCTACGGGTTTACGCTTCCCAGTGATACATATGAGCTAAGACTAAAGTCGAAGCAGTACGCTGAGGTCAGTGGTCAGTACGCTGAGGTCAGTGGTCACGTGTGGTCATACCTGTCCTGAGCTGTCTGGGTATTAGCGTGGGGTGTTACCAAGCACCATGGCTTCTTGTAGTGTTTTAGAATCTCAGGATAAAGTGTTGAAGAAGGTTCTATTTCTTCAGGAGGAAAATAGGAGGCTGAAGCTTTGCCTAGATGTGTTTGAGAGTGAGTGTGAGATAGCTGGTGCTGGAAAGGAGGAAATGCTTACCACCTGTGAGAGTGGCAGCCGCTTTAAGTGGCAAGTGGTTCACAGTTCAGGAAGAAGGAAGATAAGGAGGGTTAATAAAGAAGATGTGAAGGTAGGAAATTGATTCTCTGTCCTCCAAGACGAGTGTACTTCAGTGGTTAGTGAGGTTAAAGGTACCTCTGACTCCCCTGCTAATCAAGGTAAGAATATTCTGATTGTGGGAGACTCTCAGGTAAGATATACGGACTGTGCTTTTTGATAGAAAAGTCAGACAGAGGGTGTGCCTCCCAGGAGCTGGTGTTGGTGACATAGTCAGTAGGTTGGATAATATTATGTCAGGAAATGGGAACAAGCCCATTATCTGTCTTAGTGCTGGTGGAAATGACATTGGGAAGGACAGGAGACAGGAGTACAGGATAAGTACAGGTCAGCCATAGAAGTAGTCAGGTCTAAGGGACGGATCCCTATCATATGTAGCATCTTGCCTAGAAGGTGAGTGAGCAATGAATGGATGTCTAGGGTAATTGGTATAAATTGCTGGCTAGACAGGTACTGCAAGGAACTTGCAATCCCATTCATTGATAACTGGGACAAATTCTATGGCAAACATAATATGTATGTAATGGATGGGGTTCATCTCTCTGGGGTTGGAGTGGTTGCAATAGCAAATTCGATTGAGGGGGTAATTGATGACTTGTCAAGCTATGGGTGTTTGTAGGAAACAATTAGGCTGCAGTATTATTGTTGGAAACAGCAGATATTACCAGGATACCTCAGGAATATGTTTAAAAGACAATATTCAAAATAAAGTTCCTAATAAAGGCAAAGCAACCGATCAATAAACAAAGAGAGATAGTAGAGGGCAACGAGTAACTAGCTCCCTTAAGATTTACTATACAAATAGTAGGAGTCTAAGAAATAAGATAGAGCTAAGATTACTCGCAAGTGCAGGTAATATAGATATTATTGCTATAACTGAGACCTGGTTCAACTTGAAGGATAGAGAAATACCTTCTGAATGCAACATACAGGGTTATAAACTATTCCACACTGACAGGGTCAACAGGAAGGGTGGTGGAGTGGCGATGTATGTCAGTGATAATTTAAATTGTTGTGTTAGACATAAGAATAGAAACATCTGCCACATAATCTGTTTGGCTACAGTTTCTTGAGGGGAATGAAAAATTAATTTTGGGTGTGATATCTAGGCCCCCAACCTTGACAGGGAGTGCAGTAAGCTGCAATGGGACGAAATTCACAAGGCGTCTAGATGTGAAAATGTTGTGTTAATGGGGGATTTTAACTTTACACAAATTGATTGGAACAATTTGACAGGAAATCTTGAGTCTAGTGACTTTCTTGATACAGTTCAGGATTGCTTTTTAAAACAGTTTGTGACTGAACCAACTAGAGGAAACAATCTTCTTGACTTGGTTCTTGTCAACAAAGATTCACTAATTAATAATTTTGAGGTTAATGATGAGCTTGGGGAAAGTGATCACAAATCACTTAGTTTCAATATATTATGGAATTACCCAGTAAACTCCAATCAAGTCTCTGTCCCAGACTTTCGACTGTCTGACTTCAAGGGACTGAAAAAATACCTGGGTGGGGTTAATTGGGATGACCTGACTATGGGTCAGGTAGCTGGTGTTGGTTGCCAATATGACGTTTTTAAAAGCATAGTTCTAGCTGCCCAGTCAACTTTTGTTCCGAGTAGGGAAATTAGATCTAACAAAAATGATCCCAAATGGATGAACATTAGATTAAAACATCTCACTGGTCAAAAGAGAGGCATTTTTAGGCGTATTAAAAGAACAGAAGGGCAATTATGAAATCAATATATTCATTTAAAGAGAGAAATAAAAAAAAGGAATAAGAAAAGCAAAAAGGGATTATGAGGCTAAGGTCGCAAGACTAACCCAAAAGGGTTCTTTCAGGTATACAGAAGTAAGATTAGAGACAAGATAGGCCCACTTAAGATTAACTCAGGTCAGATCACTGACAGTGATAGGGATATGTGTGAAATTTTCAATTCTTACTTCCTCTCAGTCTTTATTCAGGAAGATACTAACGAAATTCCAGAAATAATAAATTATGTAGAACAGGACGATAATAAACTATGAACGATTGCGGTAACTACTGACATGGTCCTCAGACAAATAGAGAAATTAAACCCAACAAATCCCCAGGTCCTGATGAACTGTTTGCAAGGGTGTTAAAGGAATGTAAAGAGGAACTTTGTAAACCTTTGGCTAATCTTTTCAACATATCACTACAAACTTGCATAGTGCCTGATAAGTGGAAAATGGCAAATGTAATACCTATTTACAAGGCAGGTGACAGGTCCTTAGCTTCGAACTATAGACCAATAATCCTTACCTACATAGTGGGAAAATTTATGGAATCAGTAATTGCCGAGGCAATTCGTACCCATCTTAATAGACATAAATTGATAAATGAATCCCAACACTGTTTTACTAAGGGGCGTTCCTGTCTTACGAATTTACTAACTTTTTTCGCTAAGGTGTTTGAGGAGGTAGATCATGGTAATGAATATGATATTGTGTATATGGATTTCAGTAAGGCTTTCGATAGAGTTCCACATCAGAGACTTTTGAGGAAACTTAAGGCACAAGGAATAGGAGGAGAAATTTTTTCCTGGGTAGAGGCGTGGTTGACAAATAGGCGGCAAAGAGTTTGCATAAATGTGGAGAAATCAGAATGGGGCACGTTACAAGCGGTATTCCAAAGGGGTCAGTGTTGAGCCCCTTGTTGTTCACAATTTACATAAACGATATAGATGAGGGAATAAATAGCGACATAAGCAAATTTGCTGATGACATCAAAATAGGCCGTCCAATTCATTCCATTGAGGACATTAGTGCACTCCAGGATGATTTGAATAGACTGATGCAGTGGTCGGAGAAATGGCAGATGCAGTTTAATATAGACAAATGCAAAGTGCTAAATGTTGGACAGGACAATAACCATGCCACTTATAAACTGAATAGTGTAGATCTTAATACTACTGATTGCGAAAAGGATTTAGGAGTTCTGGTTAGCAGTAATCTGAAACCAAGACAACAGTGCATAAGTGTTCGCAATAAAGCTACCAGAATCCTTGGCTTCATATCAAGAAGTATGAATAATAGAAGTCCTCAGGTTGTTCTTCAACTCTGTATATCCTTGGTTAGGCCTCATTTAGATTATGCTGCACAGTTCTGGTCACCATATTACAGAATGGATATAAATGCACTGGAAAACGTACAGAGGAGGATGACAAAGTTGATCCCATGTATCAGAAATCTTCCCTGTGAGGATAGACTGAGGCCCCTGAATCTGCACTCGCTAAAAAGGCGTAGAATTAGGGGGGATATGATTGAGGTGTATAAATGGAAAACAGGAATAAATAAAGAGGATGCAAATAGCGTGCTGAAAATATCCAGCCAAGACAGGACTAGCAACAATGGTTTCAAATTGGAAAAGTTCAGATTCAGGAAGGACATAGGAAAGCACTGGTTTGGTAATAGAGTTGTGGATGAGTTGAAAAATCTCTCGAGTACCGTCATAGAAGCTAAGACCTTGTGTAGTTTTAAAAATGGGTTGGATAAATACATGAGTGGGTGTGGGTGGGTGTGAGTTGGACCTGACTAGCTAGGGCTACCAGGTCTGGTGCCGTGCTCCTTCCTTAAGTGGAAGTGATCTGACTAGGGGTCACTGTTCTAGGCCAGGGGGTGGCATGGACCTGCTTCGCATGGGTCAGTAGGCTTCTTGCAGTGTTCCTTCTTTCTTATGTTCTTATGTTTTTCTTAATATTTTTACTTAGTGTCGGCATAAATAACTCATTACTACTGTAACCAAATATAAACATATAAATAGTTCTGGACTTCGGGTAACCTTCAAGTAATGATATTGTGAGTTATTGATACCTAGATAATACTTAAAAGATTGATTTAAAATCTCTACACTCTGATATAACATATTTATGAGAGCTGGAGACACAGCAGATGACACAAAGCAATCTGTCTGCTGTCAGTTAATGGTTCCTGGGGTGATCGCTCCCGTGACTCGGTCTCGGAACAGACTTCCTTAAATTGTAACTGAAAAATTAATTGTAACTGTAATTTAAAAATTAATTAGTACTTTTAATATGATGGTACCTTTTCTCGTTTTAAAACATTTACTAGAAAATATATCAGTGTATGTATATCATACTTAGTCTACACTACGATTAAGTAATCAGTAGAGAAAATTACCAGGTGAGTAACACCTCTACCTTCATTATCATGTCACTGTACACGCGAGTTACACCTCTCTATCGTCATTATCATCTCACTGTACAGGTGAGTTACACCTCTCTACCTTCATTATCATCTCAGTGTACAGGTGAGTTACACCTCTCTACCTTCATTATCATCTCAGTGTACAGGTGAGTTACACCTCTCTACCTTCATTATCATCTCAGTGTACAGGTGAGTTACACCTCTCTACCTTCATTATCATCTCAGTGTACAGGTGAGTTACACCTCTCTACCTTCATTATCATCTCAGTGTACAGGTGAGTTACACCTCTCTACCTTCATTATCATCTCAGTGTACAGGTGAGTTACACCTCTCTACCTTCATTATCATCTCAGTGTACAGGTGAGTTACACCTCTCTACCTTCATTATCATCTCAGTGTACAGGTGAGTTACACCTCTCTACCTTCATTATCATCTCAGTGTACAGGTGAGTTACACCTCTCTACCTTCATTATCATCTCAGTGTACAGGTGAGTTACACCTCTCTACCTTCATTATCATCTCAGTGTACAGGTGAGTTACACCTCTCTACCTTCATTATCATCTCAGTGTACAGGTGAGTTACATCATCTCTCTACCTTCATTATCATCTCAGTGTACAGGTGAGTTACACCTCTCTACCTTCATTATCATCTCAGTGTACAGGTGAGTTACACCTCTCTACCTTCATTATCATCTCAGTGTACAGGTGAGTTACACCTCTCTACCTTCATTATCATCTCAGTGTACAGGTGAGTTACACCTCTCTACCTTCATTATCATCTCAGTGTACAGGTGAGTTACACCTCTCTACCTTCATTATCATCTCAGTGTACAGGTGAGTTACACCTCTCTACCTTCATTATCATCTCAGTGTACAGGTGAGTTACACCTCTCTACCTTCATTATCATCTCAGTGTACAGGTGAGTTACACCTCTCTACCTTCATTATCATCTCAGTGTACAGGTGAGTTACACCTCTCTACCTTCATTATCATCTCAGTGTACAGGTGAGTTACACCTCTCTACCTTCATTATCATCTCAGTGTACAGGTGAGTTACACCTCTCTACCTTCATTATCATCTCAGTGTACAGGTGAGTTACACCTCTCTACCTTCATTATCATCTCAGTGTACAGGTGAGTTACACCTCTCTACCTTCATTATCATCTCAGTGTACAGGTGAGTTACACCTCTCTACCTTCATTATCATCTCAGTGTACAGGTGAGTTACACCTCTCTACCTTCATTATCATCTCAGTGTACAGGTGAGTTACACCTCTCTACCTTCATTATCATCTCAGTGTACAGGTGAGTTACACCTCTCTACCTTCATTATCATCTCAGTGTACAGGTGAGTTACACCTCTCTACCTTCATTATCATCTCAGTGTACAGGTGAGTTACAACTCTCTACCTTCATTATCATCTCAGTGTACAGGTGAGTTACACCTCTCTACCTTCATTATCATCTCAGTGTACAGGTGAGTTACACCTCTCTACCTTCATTATCATCTCAGTGTACAGGTGAGTTACACCTCTCTACCTTCATTATCATCTCAGTGTACAGGTGAGTTACACCTCTCTACCTTCATTATCATCTCAGTGTACAGGTGAGTTACAACTCTCTACCTTCATTATCATCTCAGTGTACAGGTGAGTTACACCTCTCTACCTTCATTATCATCTCAGTGTACAGGTGAGTTACACCTCTCTACCTTCATTATCATCTCAGTGTACAGGTGAGTTACACCTCTCTACCTTCATTATCATCTCAGTGTACAGGTGAGTTACACCTCTCTACCTTCATTATCATCTCAGTGTACAGGTGAGTTACACCTCTCTACCTTCATTATCATCTCAGTGTACAGGTGAGTTACACCTCTCTACCTTCATTATCATCTCAGTGTACAGGTGAGTTACACCTCTCTACCTTCATTATCATCTCAGTGTACAGGTGAGTTACACCTCTCTACCTTCATTATCATCTCAGTGTACAGGTGAGTTACACCTCTCTACCTTCATTATCATCTCAGTGTACAGGTGAGTTACACCTCTCTACCTTCATTATCATCTCAGTGTACAGGTGAGTTACACCTCTCTACCTTCATTATCATCTCAGTGTACAGGTGAGTTACACCTCTCTACCTTCATTATCATCTCAGTGTACAGGTGAGTTACACCTCTCTACCTTCATTATCATCTCAGTGTACAGGTGAGTTACACCTCTCTACCTTCATTATCATCTCAGTGTACAGGTGAGTTACACCTCTCTACCTTCATTATCATCTCAGTGTACAGGTGAGTTACACCTCTCTACCTTCATTATCATCTCAGTGTACAGGTGAGTTACACCTCTCTACCTTCATTATCATCTCAGTGTACAGGTGAGTTACACCTCTCTACCTTCATTATCATCTCAGTGTACAGGTGAGTTACACCTCTCTACCTTCATTATCATCTCAGTGTACAGGTGAGTTACACCTCTCTACCTTCATTATCATCTCAGTGTACAGGTGAGTTACACCTCTCTACCTTCATTATCATCTCAGTGTACAGGTGAGTTACACCTCTCTACCTTCATTATCATCTCAGTGTACAGGTGAGTTACACCTCTCTACCTTCATTATCATCTCAGTGTACAGGTGAGTTACACCTCTCTACCTTCATTATCATCTCAGTGTACAGGTGAGTTACACCTCTCTACCTTCATTATCATCTCAGTGTACAGGTGAGTTACACCTCTCTACCTTCATTATCATCTCAGTGTACAGGTGAGTTACACATCTTGAACAATATATACATCACAAGTCAAGAATCTGAACACCAACATTGTTCGATGTTAAAGAGGATCCAGGAAGGAGCGAAACATCGTCTAGCTGTTCTTTCTAATTCTTAAACTTACGATATGTTACACGGGGGTTATAGCGAATTTTATTTTGCTATTTATTCTGAAGAGAGCTGCAATATTCAGATAAAATATATTACATGGTAAGCAGTATAAACATTGTAGATCAGGAGATGAGTCAAACTCACTTCTTTATAATTAAAGTCATTTATAACATAAATCAGAAGCGTTGTGGCCAGACTGTGGCAGCAGTGTCGGGGTAATTATGGTACTTGTTGTGGCCAGACTGTGGCAGCAGTGTCGGGGTAATTATGGTACTTGTTGTGGCCAGACTGTGGCAGCAGTGTCGGGGTAATTATGGTACTTGTTGTGGCCAGACTGTGGCAGCAGTGTCGGGGTAATTATGGTACTTGTTGTGGCCAGACTGTGGCAGCAGTGTCGGGGTAATTATGGTACTTGTTGTGGCCAGACTGTGGCAGCAGTGTCGGGGTAATTATGGTACTTGTTGTGGCCAGACTGTGGCAGCAGTGTCGGGGTAATTATGGTACTTGTTGTGGCCAGACTGTGGCAGCAGTGTCGGGGTAATTATGGTACTTGTTGTGGCCAGACTGTGGCAGCAGTGTCGGGGTAATTATGGTACTTGTTGTGGCCAGACTGTGGCAGCAGTGTCGGGGTAATTATGGTACTTGTTGTGGCCAGACTGTGGCAGCAGTGTCGGGGTAATTATGGTACTTGTTGTGGCCAGACTGTGGCAGCAGTGTCGGGGTAATTATGGTACTTGTTGTGGCCAGACTGTGGCAGCAGTGTCGGGGTAATTATGGTACTTGTTGTGGCCAGACTGTGGCAGCAGTGTCGGGGTAATTATGGTACTTGTTGTGGCCAGACTGTGGCAGCAGTGTCGGGGTAATTATGGTACTTGTTGTGGCCAGACTGTGGCAGCAGTGTCGGGGTAATTATGGTACTTGTTGTGGCCAGACTGTGGCAGCAGTGTCGGGGTAATTATGGTACTTGTTGTGGCCAGACTGTGGCAGCAGTGTCGGGGTAATTATGGTACTTGTTGTGGCCAGACTGTGGCAGCAGTGTCGGGGTAATTATGGTACTTGTTGTGGCCAGACTGTGGCAGCAGTGTCGGGGTAATTATGGTACTTGTTGTGGCCAGACTGTGGCAGCAGTGTCGGGGTAATTATGGTACTTGTTGTGGCCAGACTGTGGCAGCAGTGTCGGGGTAATTATGGTACTTGTTGTGGCCAGACTGTGGCAGCAGTGTCGGGGTAATTATGGTACTTGTTGTGGCCAGACTGTGGCAGCAGTGTCGGGGTAATTATGGTACTTGTTGTGGCCAGACTGTGGCAGCAGTGTCGGGGTAATTATGGTACTTGTTGTGGCCAGACTGTGGCAGCAGTGTCGGGGTAATTATGGTACTTGTTGTGGCCAGACTGTGGCAGCAGTGTCGGGGTAATTATGGTACTTGTTGTGGCCAGACTGTGGCAGCAGTGTCGGGGTTATTATGGTACTTGTTGTGGCCAGACTGTGGCAGCAGTGTCGGGGTAATTATGGTACTTGTTGTGGCCAGACTGTGGCAGCAGTGTCGGGGTAATTATGGTACTTGTTGTGGCCAGACTGTGGCAGCAGTGTCGGGGTAATTATGGTACTTGTTGTGGCCAGACTGTGGCAGCAGTGTCGGGGTAATTATGGTACTTGTTGTGGCCAGACTGTGGCAGCAGTGTCGGGGTAATTATGGTACTTGTTGTGGCCAGACTGTGGCAGCAGTGTCGGGGTAATTATGGTACTTGTTGTGGCCAGACTGTGGCAGCAGTGTCGGGGTAATTATGGTACTTGTTGTGGCCAGACTGTGGCAGCAGTGTCGGGGTAATTATGGTACTTGTTGTGGCCAGACTGTGGCAGCAGTGTCGGGGTAATTATGGTACTCGTTGTGGCCAGACTGTGGCAGCAGTGTCGGGGTAATTATGGTACTCGTTGTGGCCAGACTGTGGCAGCAGTGTCGGGGTAATTATGGTACTCGTTGTGGCCAGACTGTGGCAGCAGTGTCGGGGTAATTATGGTACTCACATCCACTCACTCAGAACACTGCCTTATTTTTTTATTTTTATTTTAGTGTATCTTTTACATTTTAAGTAGCTTAAATTTCATAATAAATAAAATATATAAAAGTTCGCATGCATTTTTCTGTGTTTACAATTTATCATTAATAACCAAAGAAAGAAGCTAGTGTTGTCACCTGGCGAAGAGTCCCGTCTTGAAGTAGTGAGTATCAAAGAGGAAGTAGTGAGTATCAAAGAGGAAGTAGTGAGTATCAAAGAGGAAGTAGTGAGTATCAAAGAGGAAGTAGTGAGTATCAAAGAGGAAGTAGTGAGTATCAAAGAGGAAGTAGTGAGTATCAAAGAGGAAGTAGTGAGTATCAAAGAGGAAGTAGCGTGTATTAAAGAGGAAATAGTGTGTATCAAAGAGGCAGTAACGAGTATCAAAGAGGAAATAGTGTGAATCAAAGAGGAAACAGTGTGTAACAAAGTGGAAATAGTGTGTATCAAAGAGGAAATAGTGTGTATCAAAGAGGAAGTAGTGTGTATCAAAGAGGAAGTAGTGTGCATCAAAGAGGAAATAGTGTGTATCAAAGAGGAAGTAGCGTGTATCAAAGAGGAAGTAATGAGTATCAAAGAGGAAATAGTGTGAATCAAAGAGGAAACAGTGTGTAACAAAGAGGAAATAGTGTGTATCAAAGAGGAAATAGTGTGTATCAAAGAGGAAGTAGTGTGTATCAAAGAGGAAGTAGTGTGCATCAAAGAGGAAATAGTGTGTATCAAAGAGGAAGTAGTGTGTATCAAAGAGGAAGTAATGAGTATCAAAGAGGAAATAGTGTGAATCAAAGAGGAAACAGTGTGTAACAAAGAGGAAATAGTGTGTATCAAAGAGGAAGTAATGAGTATCAAAGAGGAAATAGTGTGAATCAAAGAGGAAGTAGTGTGCATCAAAGAGGAAATAGTGTGTATCAAAGAGGAAATAGTGTGTATCAAAGAGGAAATAGTGTGTATCAAAGAGGAAGTAATGAGTATCAAAGAGGAAATAGTGTGTATCAAAGAGGAAGTAGCGTGTATCAAAGAGGAAGTAATGAGTATCAAAGAGGAAATAGTGTGAATCAAAGAGGAAACAGTGTGTAACAAAGAGGAAATAGTGTGTATCAAAGAGGAAATAGTGTGTATCAAAGAGGAAATAGTGTGTATCAAAGAGGAAATAGTGTGTATCAAAGAGGAAATAGTGTGTATCAAAGAGGAAATAGTGAGTATCAAAGAGGAAATAGTGAGTATCAAAGAGGAAATAGTGTGTATCAAAGAGGAAATAGTGAGTATCAAAGAGGAAATAGTGTGTATCAAAGAGGAAATAGTGTGTATCAAAGAGGAAATAGTGTGTATCAAAGAGGAAATAGTGAGTATCAAAGAGGAAATAGTGTGTATCGGTGTTGTTCATGTCAGTGTTGTTCATGTCAGTGTTGCTCATGTCGGTGTTGTTTATGTCAGTATTATTCATGTCGGTGTTGTTCATGTCGGTGTTGTTCATGTCGGTGTTGTTCATGTCGGTGTTGTTCATGTCAGTGTTGTTCATGTCGGTGTTGCTCATGTCGGTGTTGTTCATGTCGGTGTTGTTCATGTCAGTGTTGTTCATGTCAGTGTTGTTCATGTCGGTGTTGTTCATGTCAGTGTTGTTCATGTCGGTGTTGTTCATGTCAGTGTTGTTCATGTCGGTGTTGTTCATGTCGGTGTTGTTCATGTCAGTGTTGTTCATGTCGGTGCTCTTCATGTCAGTGTTGTTCATGTCAGTGCTGTTCATGTCGGTGTTGCTCATGTCAGTATTATTCATGTCGGTGTTGTTCATGTCGGTGTTGTTCATGTCGGTGTTGTTCATGTCGGTGTTGTTCATGTCAGTGTTGTTCATGTCGGTGCTGTTCATGTCAGTGTTGTTCATGTCAGTGTTGTTCATGTCAGTGTTGTTCATGTCGGTGTTGTTCATGTCAGTGTTGTTCATGTCAGTGTTGTTCATGTCGGTGTTGTTCATGTCAGTGTTGTTCATGTCGGTGCTCTTCATGTCAGTGTTGTTCATGTCAGTGTTGTTCATGTCAGTGTTGTTCATGTCGGTGTTGTTCATGTCAGTGTTGTTCATGTCGGTGTTGTTCATGTCAGTGTTGTTCATGTCGGTGTTGTTCATGTCAGTGTTGTTCATGTCGGTGCTCTTCATGTCGGTGTTGTTCATGTCAGTGTTGTTCATGTCAGTGTTGTTCATGTCGGTGTTGTTCATGTCAGTGTTGTTCATGTCGGTGTTGTTCATGTCAGTGTTGTTCATGTCGGTGCTCTTCATGTCAGTGTTGTTCATGTCGGTGTTGTTCATGTCAGTGTTGTTCATGTCGGTGTTGTTCATGTCAGTGTTGTTCATGTCGGTGCTCTTCATGTCAGTGTTGTTCATGTCGGTGTTGTTCATGTCAGTGTTGTTCATGTCAGTGTTGTTCATGTCGGTGCTGTTCATGTCAGTGTTGTTCATGTCGGTGCTGTTCATGTCAGTGTTGTTCATGTCGGTGTTGTTCATGTCAGTGTTGTTCATGTCGGTGCTCTTCATGTCAGTGTTGTTCATGTCAGTGTTGTTCATGTCAGTGCTGTTCATGTCGGTGTTGTTCATGTCAGTGTTGTTCATGTCGGTGCTCTTCATGTCAGTGTTGTTCATGTCGGTGTTGTTCATGTCAGTGTTGTTCATGTCGGTGTTGTTCATGTCAGTGTTGTTCATGTCGGTGCTGTTCATGTCAGTGTTGTTCATGTCGGTGCTCTTCATGTCAGTGTTGTTCATGTCGGTGTTGTTCATGTCGGTGCTGTTCATGTCGGTGCTGTTCATGTCGGTGCTGTTCATGTCGGTGCTGTTCATGTCGGTGCTGTTCATGTCGGTGCTGTTCATGTCGGTGCTGTTCATGTCGGTGCTGTTCATGTCGGTGCTGTTCATGTCGGTGCTGTTCATGTCAGTGTTGTTCATTTACAACACTGACTGTTAATGTAAAGATGAATATTAGTATTGTTCTTGGTTGTGTTCATTCATCATAGTGAACATGAATGTTGTTCTTGTATGTGATCATTCATCATAGTGAACATGAATGTTGTTCTTGTATGTGTTCATTCATCATAGTGAACATGAATGTTGTTCTTGTATGTGTTCATTCATCATAGTGAACATGAATGTTGTTCTTGTATGTGATCATTCATCATAGTGAACATGAATGTTGTTCTTGTATGTGTTCATTCATCATAGTGAACATGAATGTTGTTCTTGTATGTGTTCATTCATCATAGTGAACATGAATGTTGTTCTTGTATGTGATCATTCATCATATTGAACATGAATGTTGTTCTTGGTGATGATAGCCATGATTACAGGATATTCATATGTACAGAGATGCTCAAATATTCATAAATACATGTATAGATTTAAAAGCCATACATTAATACATACATAAATAACCCGCACACACGAGACTGACTCGTAGGAATACTTTTCAGTAAGTTTTGGATCATTAACTAGTAACAAGAAAACTTAACAGTTTAATAATGACTATGATAATAAAATCATCAGGAACTACGTCCTGACACCAATCTTTCCAGGTGGTGACCCGTCACTGTCTCCTGAAGGTGTGTCCATGTTTGTACACGTGACTTACATGTGTGTGTATGTGTGTAGTGTAGAGGAAGAAGTGTGAGGTGTAGGTACGTGTGTATTTGTTTATATACTAGTAATACCGAAAGGAGAGGATGATATGCATTGTTGAATAAATGTACGTGTATGTTAGATACCGATGATTGTGTCTGTGTGTGTGTTGCTTTATTCGTGTTTCTGTATGTATGATGTGTGTGTAGGATTTGTATGTGGAAATCCAGAATTTAGTGAAGAGAAGAGTGTGTGCTTGAGAACCTTAGTGTACCATGTCAAAAAAGATCAACAACAAGAAAAAAAGATAACTAATAACATTCAATTACAATTATCGTGCAGGGAACACAAAGGTTCACACACCCACACTAATTTACGCACATAAAAACGCTAACAAATACACTTATTCGAATAAATAATTGAATAATGTAATAACTGACATAGGTACAATAGTAAATATATGTTCCAAATTTTCACTAGTAACCAGTTCTTGGTGGGCTAACTGTGATAGAGATCTCTCTTGTCTCAGGTAGTCGACGTTCGAGTCTGTCCAGGAGGATGTTATTACAGAGCGCAGATTTTCTGCGTGTCCTCCTCTGTAATAACATCTTCCTCTGTATACTGACATTAATACACTTGTGTAGTAATATCATATATGGACAGTGCTTCAAGGCTGGCTAAAACTGCTGACCTTAGGGAAGTGGTGAAGGGTGTATGGATGAACACTTGGAACTACGGACCTGGGGTGGGACTGCTGACCTCTGGGAGGTGGTGAAGGGTGTGAACCTGGAACCAAGGACCTGAGGTGGGACTTGCTGACATCGGGGAAGTGGTGAAGGGTGTATGGATGAACACTTGGAACCACGGACCTGGGTTGGGACTGCTGATCTTGGGGGTGGGACTGGGTTAGGCATCAAAAATACGAAAAGAGTTTCCAGTGCTTCAGAGGAAGGGAAGACATCCGAGGGCCCACGGATAGATTCCTGGACTCATGAACCTGGGGAAGGTAGGATAGTGTAGGACAGAAAGTGGGGAAGGAAGAATATCTGAGGGGACACAGATGGACTCCTGGACACATGAACCTGGGAAAGGTAGGATAGTATAGGACAGGAAGTGGGGAAGGGAGAATATCTGAGGGGACACAGATGGACTCCTGGACACATGAACCTGGGGAAGGTAGGATAGAATAGAACAGGAAGTGGGGAAGGGAGAATATCTGAGGGGACACAGATGGACTCCTGGACACATGAACCTGGGTTGGGACTGCTGATCTTGAGGGTGGGACTGGGTTAGGCATTAAAAATACGAAAAGAGTTTCCAGGGCTTCAGAGGAAGGGAAGACATACGGGGGCCCACGGATAGATTCCTGGACTCATGAACCTGGGGAAGGTAGGATAGTGTAGGACAGGAAGTGGGGAAGGGAGAATATCTGAGGGGACACAGATGGACTCCTGGACACATGAACCTGGGGAAGGTAGGATAGAATAGGACAGGAAGTGGGGAAGGGAGAATATCTGAGGGGACACAGATGGACTCCGGATAAATGAACCTGGGGAAGGCATGAATACTAGCAGTTGAGGCTGACCCTGGGTAAGTGGGTAAGGGGAGATATCCGGTGGCGAACGGATGGATTCCTGGATACATGAACTTGGGGAAGGCAAGAATACTAGCAGTTGAGGCTGACCTTGGGTAAGTGGGGAAGGGGAGACATCCGGTGGCGGACGGATGGATTCCTGGATACATGAACCTGGGGAAAGCAAGAATACAGGTTGGTGAGGCTGACCTTCGGGAAGTGAGAAAGGGGAAACATCCGGCGGCGGACGGATAGATTCCTGGATACATGAACCTGTGGAAGGCTGAGGCTGGAAGGCAGAAAGAAAGAGAGGCGAGGCTGACCTTAGGGAAGTGAGAAGGGGAGACATCCGGGGGCCCACAGATGGATTCCTGGACACATGAACCTGGGGAAGGCGAGGGGGGGGGACCTTAAAGACGAACCACTGGCCTCCACGTGGCAAGGTCTGGTAACACTGGCCTCCACGTGGCAAGGTCTGGTAACACTGGCCTCCACGTGGCAAGGTCTGGTAACACTGGCCTCCACGTGGCAAGGTCTGGTAACACTGGCCTCCACGTGCCAAGGTCTGGTAACACTGGCCTCCACGTGGCAAGGTCTGGTAACACTGGCCTCCACGTGGCAAGGTCTGGTAACACTGGCCTCCACGTGGCAAGGTCTGGTAACACTGGCCTCCACGTGGCAAGGTCTGGTAACACTGGCCTCCACGTGGCAAGGTCTGGTAACACTGGCCTCCACGTGGCAAGGTCTGGTAACACTGGCCTCCACGTGGCAAGGTCTGGTAACACTGGCCTCCACGTGGCAAGGTCTGGTAACTCAGAGATAACTCTGAGGCTGACAGTGGTCGCAAATAATATTAATTTTATTTTTAGAATAATTTTATTATATTATTATTATTATTATGTATTATTATTATTATTATTATTATTATTATTATTATTATTATTATTATTATTATTATTATTATTATTATTATTATTATTATTATTATTATAATTCATGATATGCTAATTTGGACTCAAAAGTGTCAATCTGACCAGTAGTCACGGTGGTGATATTCCCACTCCAGCCTCCCTGACAGTAGCCACTGTGGTGTTACTCCCACTCCAGTCTCTTTGAGGGGAGCCACTGTGGTAATATTCCCACTCCAGCCTCCCTTACAGTAGCCACGGTGGTGTTACTCCCACTCCAGCCTCTCTGAGAGCAGCCTCTGTGGTGATATTCCCACTCCAGCCTCTCTGACAGTAGCCACGGTGGTGATATTACCACTCCAGCCTCCCTGACAGTAGTCACGGTGGTGATATTCGCACTTCAGCCTCCCTGACAGTAGCCACGGTGGTGATATTACCACTCCAGCCTCCCTGACAGTAGCCACGGTGGTGATATTCGCACTTCAGCCTCCCTGACAGTAGTCACCGTGATGTTATTCTCACTCCAGCCTCCCTGACAGTAGTCACGGTGGTGATATTCGCACTTCAGCCTCCCTGACAGTAGCCACGGTGGTGATATTACCACTCCAGCCTCCCTGACAGTAGCCACGGTGGTGATATTCGCACTTCAGCCTCCCTGACAGTAGTCACCGTGATGTTATTCTCACTCCAGCCTCCCTGACAGTAGCCACGGTGGTATTATTCCCACTCCAGCTTCCCTGACAGTAGTCACGGTGTTGGTATTGCCACTCCAGCCTCCCTGACAGTAGTGACTGTGGTGTTATCCCCAATCCAGCCTCCCTGACATTAGTCACGGTGATGTTATTCCCACTACAGCCTCTCTGACAGTAGTCACGGTGGTGTTATTCCCACTCCAGCCTCTCTGACAGTAGTCACGGTGATGTTATTCAGATTTCAGCCTCTCTGGCAGTAGTCACGTTGGTGTTATTCCCACTGTAGCCTCCATCACAGTAGTCACGGTGGTGTTATTCAGACTTCAGCCTCTCTGACAGTAGTCACGGTGGTGTTATTCCCACTCCAGCCTCCCTGACAGTAGTCACGGTGATGTTATTCAGATTTCAGCCTCTGACAGTAGTCACGTTGGTGTTATTCCCACTCCAGACTCCCTGACAGTAGTCGCGGTGATGTTATTCGGATTTCAGCCTCTGACAGTAGTCACGGTGGTGTTATTCCCACTCCAGCCTCCCTGACAGTAGTCACGGTGATGTTATTCAGACTTCAGCCTCTCTGACAGTAGTCACGGTGGTGTTATTCCCACTCCAGCCTCTCTGACAGTAGTCACGGTGATGTTATTCAGACTTCAGCCTCTCTGACATTAGTCACGGTGATGTTATTCAGACTTCAGCCTCTCTAACAGTAGTCACGGTGGTGTTATTCCCACTCCAGCCTCTCTGACAGTAGTCACGGTGATGTTATTCCCACTCCAGCCTCTTTGACAGTAATCACGGTGATGTTTTTCCCACTCTCTCTGATAGCAGTCTTAGCAGTGTTCTTATTTGTGTTCATTCCTCGGAGCTAACAGTTCTAAAAATACGTAAAGAGGGGCAACATTAATGCACTCACCAGAGTTAATATTAAAACAACTAAATATATTTCAGTCGCTGCGCGTTCCCAGAAAGGTATCCCCGTATTGTATAAACCCAGCCACCTCTATTTTACTGTTCTTCTGTGTTACTGTACTGGTCTTCTGTGTTACTGTACTGGTCTTCTGTGTTACAGTACTGTGTTGCAGCAATGTTATTTTGATTTACATCTCTTGTATTATATTCTCTTTTGTGTTGTATTTTTTGACGTAATATGTGTGTTTTGTGTTATTGTACTATTTTATGTGTTACTATGCTGTTTTATGTGTTACTATGCTGTTTTATGTGTTACTATGCTGTTTTATGTGTTACTATGCTGTTTTTTCGATTTACTGTTTTATTTGTTAGTACAATGTTGTGTGTGTCACTATAATGTTTTATGTGTTATTATTCTCTTTTATGTGTTACTATATTGTTTGATGTATTACTATACTGTTTTATATGTTGTTGTACTATGTTATGTGTGACGTGTCACTGTACTGTTTAATATGTTACTGTACTGTTTTTTGTTACTGTGCTGTTCTTACATGTTACTGTACTTGTGTTTTATATTAGTGTACTTTTTGTAAGTTTCTGTCGTGTTCTTGATTGTAAATTGTCTTTTAACACCGACATATTGTGGTAAAGGTCACCTGTCTCATGAACTGTACTTAAGTGTTCTTTTCCACTGTACTGTTATTGTGTTTTGCTGTACCGATTTTGTGTATGTCTTTACCGTTCTTGTATGTTGACATGCTGGCTGTATCCTTGTCATAAACTAAAGGTTCTACTCTGCTATATACACCAAACAATTTCAAACTTTCCCACTGCGTCTTACACAACAATGTCTCCCACACTAACATTCATGTCTCTTGCATCACTCAACATTACCAACTCATTCACTTAACATCTCCCAGAATTTCTTTTTCTTATCTGTACATTTCTCACATTTAAAATATTTATCCAAATAAACCTATCCACAATACACGCCAAAAATCAGTAGCTCTCAGGTAATATAGACGACTATCATGATAGTCTCCATCTGTCCACCAAAACCATTTCGATAGCCATTCCTGCAACCTGGCTAGTTTCTCATTGTTCTTGTCTCCATTAAATTTTTTTTTTTCTCAATGATTTCTTTCTCTAATATACGTTTGAAACCTTAGTATCATAAGTCTTGTTCTTTTCATAAAGGATTTATTTAGTTTTTTTTAACTGTAGTTAAATAATGTTCTTCAAAAATATATTTTACAATTCTGTCCAACACTGTGTACGACTCTGATCTGTTTCACTGGTACCAAAGTTAGACTTGTGTAGATATATGAGACTCTAATAATTTTAGTTGTTCTTGTCTGTTTACAAGCGATATAATGCAGTGACATGTTGTAACCTATTTATTTATTTATGAAAACATTGTTTTCCATAATATCATGTAGGCGAGAAGCAAACATATAGCTATCATTCTCTTCTGTCCTAATAAATTAGATAATTGTTTCTCAAAAAAAGACATACAGGAATGGCAAAGTCTTCTTCAAGACAGTGACCAAATAGGTAACAAAGGTCAATTAGCAAGAACTCATTTAAAAGTAAGTTCTTTCTAAAATTTTATCTTATACGCTTAAAAATACATTTTATTTATTTATGTTAATGTAAAAATTAATAATTTGGTACCAAACGAACCTTAGAAACTTTTCTTAGCCTTGTTATAACAAGCGCAATTTAATTTAGCCTAATCCAACTAAATATATTTTTGCCAAATTTACAATAATTTAATAATAAACAAACACAATGAAATTAATTTTTCTCGTTAGTTTCAGAATGATTTTTGAGAAATTATTGCATACGCAAATTTTCGCTTCCCTTATTCGGCAAGAAGAGTGTTGCTATTTAAGCCAAAATAGCAAGTTATTACCTATTCGGCTATATCTATATATATATATATATATACATATATATATATATATATATATATATATATATATATATATATATATATATATATATATATATATATATATATATATATATATATATATATATATATATATATATATATATATATATATATATATATATATATATAAAATATATATATATATATATATATAGTGTGAGCAAGACGTTTATGGGAAGCGGCCGACGCATTAATAAAAAATGAAAAACAATAATAATAATTGTAATCTCATATTTCTACAACTATTACAAACCCAACTCAATAGAAACCACAAGTGATAACAGTAGCAACAATTGTAAGGAAACGTGCCTGGATTGATCAATTATTATTATTATTATCATTATTAATTATTATTATTATTATTAGCAGTAATAGTACGTGTCGTATAGTTTACGACCACTGTCAGCCTCAGAGTTACCAGACCTTGCCACGTGGAGGCCAGTGGTTCGTCTTTAAGGTTCACTTACTGTGTTCTTTATGCTTTCCCCAGGTCCATGTATCCATTAGTCAATCTGTGTCCCCTCAGATATTCTCCCTTCCCCACTTCCTACCCTACACTCAGTAATCCTGCATCTAAGCTTTCCCCAGGTTCATGGGTCCAGGAGTCCATCTGTGTCCTCTCACTTCCTACCCTACACTTCCTATCCTACAGTCAGTAATTTCAACTTCTACATCTAAGTTTTCCCCGAGAATTCATCCGTGGGCCCCCGGATGTCTTCCCTTCCCTTGAAGTCTGGGTGATGCCTCACCCAGTCCCACCCCCCAGAGGTCAGCAGTTTCACCCCAGGTCCGTGGTTCCAAGTGTTCATCCATACACTTTTCACCACTTCCCTGAGGTCAGCAGTCCCACCCAGGTCCGTGGTTCCAGGTATACACCCTTCACCACTTCCCTGAGGTCAGCAAGTCCCACCCCAGGTCCGTGATTCCAGGTACACACCCTTCACCACTTCCCTGAGGTCAGCAGTTTTAGCCACCCCTTGAGGCACTGTCCCCGTAGCTCTGGGACTAGTCCCAGAGCTACGGGGATTGTCCTACGAAGAAAGGTTGAGGGAAATCGGCCTGACGACACTGGAGGACAAGAGGGTCAGGGGAGACATGATAACGACATATAAAATACTGCGCGGAATAGACAAGGTGGACAAAGACGGGATGTTCCAGAGATGGGACACAGACACAAGAGGTCACAATTGGAAGTTGAAGACTCAGATGAATCAAAGGGATGTAAGGAAGTATTTCTTCAGTCATAGAGTAGTCAGGCCGTGGAAAAGCCTAGAAAGTGACGTAGTGGAGGTGGGAACCATATATAGTTTTAAGGCGAGGTATGATAGAGCTCTTGGGGCAGGGAGAGAGAGGACCTAGTAGCAATCAGCGAAGAGGTGAGTACAAATAGGTGAGTACACACACACACACACACACACACACACACACACACACACACTCTTCCCCTCTCTCTCTCCTTCTACCTTTCTCTTCTCTCTTCTCTCACAAAAAAAAAATGGTGGGGACTCGCAGGAACCAAGGATCTGATGAGAATGGTTCTGGTAGGGATCAGTGGATGGAGGAGCAATGGAAAAGGATGGAACAAGAGTGGGAGAGAAAATTAGGAGAGCTTTCTGAAAAAATGGAGAAAGAGCTCTCTGTGAAATTGGAAAAGAGGTTGGAGAAGGAGACAAAGAATTGGGAGGTACAAGTCGAAACTGCAGTAGCCAAAATAAGGGTCCTAGAAGTTGAGATAAATAGGCTGAAGCGAGTTACAGGGGCAGTGACCAGAGAAGACACAGCATATGAAGCTGCGAGGCCGAACAGGAAGGAAGGAATTATGAATTACGCTAAGGTCATATCAGCCTGCCAAGGAGGGCCAAGGAGTGAAAGGGAAGAACAGCTGGTTGCAGATGGAGAGTGTGATAGGTCGAATGCTGAGGCACAACCATGCTATCAAGAGCCACTGGAAAAATCAAGGGAGAAACTTACCACATACAGGCAGGATCCAGAGTCACAGAGGGTGCGGCAATGGGAGGGGGAAAGGGCAAAATCAATGTTCATCCATGGGCTTCAGGAGAGAGAGGAAAGGACACACACTGAAAGGCAGCAGGAAGAAAGAAAGGAGATTGAGAAAATCATCACGGAAATAGGTGAAGAGATGGACGAGATTGTAAATTTTCAGAGAATAGGGGGGTACTCGAAGGGGAGAAACCGACCAATCAAGCTGATTCTCAGGACGGAAACAGTGTGGAACAGGATCCTCCAAGAGAAACCATGATTGAAATACTCGGAAGAGTACAAGAGGGTGTTCCTAGACAGAGACAGAACACAATCAGAACGACAGCAGCTGAGGGAAAGGACAAAAAAGCTAAAGGAGCTAGGAAAAGAGACAAGGATGGAACCAGCAGAGGTCAGTCAGAGCAGAACAGAACAGCAAGGGCAAGCACACACACAACTATTCTCAGAACCATACAACCTATCACACCATCCCAACACACACTACAATCCATACCCACAGCCTCCACCCAACACCGAGCTATAGAATCCCACAGTATGCTACCAGGTCTCCCACCCTCACAGGCCCCCCAAACCACAGTGTTGGAAAGGAAACTGAAGGTATGGTACACAAACGCTGATGGAATAACAAATAAGTGGGAGGAGTGGCATGAAAGAGTCAAAGAGGCATCACCGGACATCATAGCTCTCACAGAAACCAAGCTTACAGGTATGATAACAGATGCCATCTTTCCAACGGGATACCAAATCCTGAGGAAAGACAGAGGGAACAGGGGGGTGGAGGAGTGGCACTGCTCATCAAAAATCGCTGGAATTTTGATGAGCTGGAGAGAGGAGACAGCGGAGAAGAAAGTGATTACATAGCGGGAACGCTTCACTCTGGAGGTCTCAAGGTTGTAATAGCAGTGATGTATAACCCACCACAGAACAGCAGGAGGCTAAGGCAAGAGTACGACGAGAGCAATAGAGCGATGGTTGACACACTGGCTAGAGTGGCCAGAAGAGCTCATGTATGCAGGGCAAAGCTCCTGATCATGGGTGACTTTAACCACAAGGAGATCGATTGAGAGAACTTGGACACACATGGGGGCCAAGATACATGGAGGGCTAAGATGATGGAGGTGGTACTGGAAAACGTCATGTGCCAACACGTAAGGAACACTACAAGAGAGAGAGGAGAGGATGAACCAGCAAGGCTGGGCTTAGTATTCACCTTGAGTAGTGCAGATATCGAGGACATCACATATGAAAGACCCCTTGGGGCCAGTGACCATGTGGTTTTAAGCTTCGAATACTCAGTAGAGCTACAAGTGGAGGGAGAAGCAGGAAGGCCAGGACAAATGAAGCCAAACTACAAGAAAGGGGACTACACAGGAATGAGGAACTTCCTGAACGGGGTTCAGTGGGACAGAGAACTGGCAGGGAAGCGAGTTAATGAGATGATGGAATATGTAACAACAAAATGCAAGGAGGCTGAGGAGAGGTTTGTACCCAAGGGTAACAGGAATAATGAAAAAGCCAGGATGAGCTCATGGTTTACCCAAAGGTGCAGGAAGGCAAAAACCAAGTGTGCTAGGGAATGGAAGAAATATAGAAGGCAAAGGACCCAGGAGAATAAGGAGAGCAGTCGTAGAGCCAGAAACGAATATGCACAGATAAGAAGGGAGGCCCAAAGACAATATGAAAATGACATAGCAGCGAAAGCCAAATCTGACCCGAAACTGTTGTACAGCCACATCAGGAGGAAAACAACAGTCAAGGACCAGGTAATCAGGCTAAGGAAGGAAGGAGGAGAGACAACAAGAAATGACCGTGAAGTATGTGAGGAACTCAAGAGATTCAAAGAAGTGTTCACAGAGGAGACAGAAGGGGCTCCAGAAGGACGGAGAGGTGGGGTACACCACCATGTGCTGGACACAGTGCACACAAGTGAAGAGGCTTCTGAGTGAGCTAAATACCTCAAAGGCAATGGGGCCAGATAACATCTCCCCATGGGTATTGAGAGAGGGAGCAGAAGCGCTATGTGTACCCCTAACAACAATATTCAATACATCTATGGAAACAGGGAGATTGCTTGAGGCATGGAAGACAGCAAATGTAGTCCCAATCTTTAAAAAAGGAGACGGACATGAAGCATTAAACTACAGACCAGTGTCACTGACATGTATAGTATGCAAAATCATGGATAAGATTATCAGAAGAGTAGTGGAACACCTAGAAAGGAACGATCTCATCAACAGCAGCCAACATGATTTCAGGGACGGGAAATCCTGTGTCACAAACCTACTGGAGTTCTATGACATGGTGACAGCAGTAAGACAAGAGAGAGAGGGGTGGGTGGATTGCATTTTCTGGGACTGCAAGAAGGCGTTTGACACAGTTCCACACAAGAGATTGGTGCAAAAACTGGAGGACCAAGCAGGGATAACAGGGAAGGCACTACAATGGATCAGGGAATACTTGTCAGGAAGACAGCAGCGAGTCATGGTACGTGGCGAAGTGTTAGAGTGGGCACCTGTGACCAGCGGGGTCCCACAGGGGTCAGTCCTAGGACCAGTGCTGTTTCTGGTATTTGTGAACGACATGACGGAAGGAATAGACTCTGAGGTGTCCCTGTTTACAGATGACGTGAAGTTGATGAGAAGAATTCACTCGATCGAAGACCAGGCAGAACTACAAAGGGATCTGGACAGGCTGCAGACCTGGTCCAGCAATTGGCTCCTGGAGTTCAATCCCACCAAGTGCAAAGTCATGAAGATTGGGGAAGGGCAAAGAAGACCGCAGACGGAGTACAGTCTAGGGGGCCAGAGACTACAAACATCACTCAAGGAAAAAGATCTTGGGGTGAATATAACACCAGGCACATCTCCTGAAGCGCACATCAACCAAATAACTGCTGCAGCATATGGGCGCCTAGCAAACCTCAAAACAGCATTCCGACATCTTAATAAGGAATCATTCAGGACCCTGTACACCGTGTACTTTAGGCCCATATTGGAGTATGCGGCACCAGTTTGGAACCCACACCTAGCCAAGCACGTAAAGAAACTAGAGAAAGTGCAAAGGTTTGCAACAAGACTAGTCCCAGAGCTAAGAGGTATGTCCTACGAGGAGAGGTTAAGGGAAATCAACCTGACGACACTGGAGGACAGGAGAGATAGGGGGGACATGATAACGACATACAAAATACTGAGAGGAATTGACAAGGAGGACAAAGACAGGATGTTCCAGAGATTGGACATAGTAACAAGGGGACACAGTTGGAAGTTGAAGACACAGATGAATCACAGGGATGTTAGGAAGTATTTGTTCAGCCACAGAGTAGTCAGTAAGTGGAATAGTTTGGGAAGCGATGTAGTGGAGGCAGGATCCATACATAGCTTTAAGCAGAGGTATGATAAAGCTCACGGCTCAGGGAGAGTGACCTAGTAGCGATCAGTGAAGAGGCGGAGCCAGGAGCTCGGACTCGACCCCCGCAACCTCAACTAGGTGAGTACAACTAGGTGAGTACACACACACACTCACACACACACATATATATATATATATATATATATATATATATATATATATATATATATATATATATATATATATATATATATATATATATATATATATATATATTATATGCACATCACGTGTACAAACACCGACACTACTTCAGCAGACAGCGATAGGTCACCACACACCTTCAGCAGACAGTGACGGTTCACCACACACCTTCAGCAGACAGTGACGGGTCACCATCTGGAAAAGACTTGTGTCAGGACGTAATTCCTTGTGATAATAGTATCATCATTTCTATCAACATTTTGTTCTTCGTAGTGACTAGTTAATGATCCAGGTAGTGACTAGTTAATGATCTTGGTAGTGACTAGTTAATGATCCAAGTTCCACTGAAAAGTTCTCATAAGTTTCAGTCTCCCATGTGCGGGCTATTTATGTATGCATAATTTTTAAATACATGCATATATTTAGAAACATTTGAGCATCTGTATACATATGAATATACATATATATATGCATAAGTGGCTGTCACCACCAAGAACATTGGTGTTCACCTTTATATTAATAATGAAGAACACTGGTCTTTCCTTTGAAAATAATAATCAATGTTGTATATGAAGAACACTGCCATGAACAAGACTGCCATGAACAAGACTGCCATGAACAAGACTGCCATGAACAAGACTGCCATGAACAAGACTGCCATGAACAAGACTGCCATAAACAAGACTGCCATAAACAAGACTGCCATGAACAAGACTGCCATGAACAAGACTGCCATGAACAAGACTGCCATGAACAAGACTGCCATGAACAAGACTGCCATGAACAAGAACTGCCATGAACAAGACTGCCATGAACAAGACTGCCATGAACAAGACTGCCATAAACAAGACTGCCATAAACAAGACTGCCATGAACAAGACTGCCATGAACAAGACTGCCATGAACAAGACTGCCATAAACAAGACTGCCATAAACAAGACTGCCATGAACAAGACTGCCATGAACAAGACTGCCATGAACAAGACTGCCATAAACAAGACTGCCATGAACAAGACTGCCATGAACAAGACTGCCATGAACAAGACTGCCATGAACAAGACTGCCATAAACAAGACTGCCATAAACAAGACTGCCATGAACAACACTGCCATAAACAACACTGCCATGAACAAGACTGCCATAAACAAGACTGCCATAAACAAGACTGCCATGAACAAGACTGCCATGAACAACACTGCCATGAACAACACTGCCATGAACAACACTGCCATGAACAACACTGCCATGAACAACACTGCCATGAACAACACTGCCATGAACAACACTACCATGAACAACACTGCCATGAACAACACTACCATGAACAACACTGGTATATAAAAGTTAACGCTGGTGAGTGAAGATAAAAACACAGACAAGACTCTTAAGTTGTCTTCTAATTACTTAATAAAACTGTTTTTACAGCGGTTGGTTCATAGCTCCTGGACCCACTTCATAACTTTTTTTATCCGGTTTTGTTGATTTTTGGTCTACAGGGACAGATGATATCTATTCTTGAAGCTGTGTATATTGTTTGCCTCCACCACCACCACCACTTGACCTAGTACAGTCCACTTACCACCATCACTTGACCTAGTACAATCCACTTACCACCACCACTTGATCTGGTACAGTCCACTTACCACCACCACTTGACCTGGTACAGTCCACTTACCACCATCACTTGACCTAGTACAGTTCACTTACCACCACCACTTACCACCACCACTTGACCTGGTACAGTCCACTTACCACCATCACTTGACCTAGTACAGTCCACTTACCACCACCACTTACCACCACCACTTGACCTGGTACAGTCCACTTACCACCACCACTTGACCTAGTACAGTCCACTTACCACCACCACTTACCACCACCACTTGACCTAGTACAGTTCACTTACCACCACCACTTGACCTAGTACAGTCCACTTACCACCACCACTTGACCTAGTACAGTCCACTTACCACCACCACTTGACCTAGTACAGTCCACTTACCACCAACACTTGACCTAGTACAGTCCACTTACCACCACCACTTACCACCACCACTTGAC
Organism: Cherax quadricarinatus; assembly: GCF_038502225.1. Taxonomy (NCBI): domain Eukaryota; kingdom Metazoa; phylum Arthropoda; class Malacostraca; order Decapoda; family Parastacidae; genus Cherax; species Cherax quadricarinatus. The sequence goes on from NW_027197820.1 coordinate 34,341, forward strand.
CTAGTACAGTCCACTTACCACCACCACTTGACCTAGTACAGTCCACTTACCACCACCACTTACCACCACCACTTGAAATAGTACAGTTCACTTACCACCACCACTTGACCTAGTACAGTCCACTTACCACCACCACTTGACCTAGTACGGTCCACTTACCACCACCACTTGACATAGTACAGACCACTTACCACCACCACTTGACCTAGTACAGTCCACTTACCACCATCACTTGACCTAGTACAATCCACTTACCACCACCACTTACCACCACCACTTGATCTGGTACAGTCCACTTACCACCACCACTTGACCTGGTACAGTCCACTTACCACCATCACTTGACCTAGTACAGTTCACTTACCACCACCACTTACCACCACCACTTGACCTGGTACAGTCCACTTACCACCATCACTTGACCTAGTACAGTCCACTTACCACCACCACTTACCACCACCACTTGACCTGGTACAGTCCACTTACCACCACCACTTGACCTAGTACAGTCCACTTACCACCACCACTTACCACCACCACTTGACCTAGTACAGTTCACTTACCACCACCACTTGACCTAGTACAGTCCACTTGCCACCACCACTTGACCTAGTACGGTCCACTTACCACCACCACTTGACATAGTACAGTCCACTTACCACCACCACTTGACCTAGTACAGTCCACTTACCACCACCACTTGACATAGTACAGTTCACTTACCACCACCACTTGACCTAGTACAGTCCACTTACCACCACCACTTGACATAGTACAGTTCACTTACCACCACCACTTGACCTAGTACAGTTCACTTACCACCACCACTTGACATAGTACAGTTCACTTACCACCACCACTTGACATAGTACAGTCCACTTACCACCACCATTGGCATAGTACAGTCCACTTACCACCACCACTTGACCTAGTACAGTCCACTTACCACCACCACTTGACCTAGTACAGTTCACTTACCACCACCACTTGACCTAGTACAGTTCACTTACCACCACCACTTGACCTAGTACAGTTCACTTACCACCACCACTTGACCTAGTACAGTTCACTTACCACCACCACTTGACCTAGTACAGTCCACTTACCACCACCACTTGACCTAGTACAGTTCACTTACCACCACCACTTGACCTAGTACAGTCCACTTACCACCACCACTTGACCTAGTACAGTTCACTTACCACCACCACTTGACCTAGTACAGTTCACTTACCACCACCACTTGACATAGTACAGTTCACTTACCACCACCACTTGACCTAGTACAGTTCACTTACCACCACCACTTGACCTAGTACAGTCCACTTACCACCACCACTTGACCTAGTACAGTTCACTTACCACCACCACTTGACCTAGTACAGTCCACTTACCACCACCACTTGACCTAGTACAGTTCACTTACCACCACCACTTGACCTAGTACAGTCCACTTACCACCACCACTTGACCTAGTACAGTCCACTTACCACCACCACTTGACCTAGTACAGTTCACTTACCACCACCACTTGACCTAGTACAGTTCACTTACCACCACCACTTGACATAGTACAGTTCACTTACCACCACCACTTGACCTAGTACAGTTCACTTACCACCACCACTTGACATAGTACAGTCCACTTACCACCACCATTGGCATAGTACAGTTCACTTACCACCACCACTTGACATAGTACAGTCCACTTACCACCACCATTGGCATAGTACAGTTCACTTACCACCACCACTTGACATAGTACAGTCCACTTACCACCACCATTGGCATAGTACAGTTCACTTACCACCACCACTTGACATAGTACAGTCCACTTACCACCACCATTGGCATAGTACAATTCACTTACCACACTAAGATTAAAAAAGTGATAATATATTCTGATATGCAATAAGATCACATTAAACAGGTTAAATCACAATATGCAAAACAATCAGTGCCAAAAGTCACCTGAGTAATCACAAATTTTCCTTACATACAGTGTGTCTCACAACCCAACTTTTATACCACTGACACACGTACACAACCACTACTAATATACAGCCTCTATACCACTGCCACACGTACACAACCACTACTAATATACAGCCTCTATACCACTGCCACACGTACACAACCACTACTAATATACAGCCTCTATACCACTGCCACACGTACACAACCACGACTAATATACAGCCTCTATACCACTGCCACACGTACACAACCACGACTAATATACAACCTCTATACCACTGCCACACGTACACAACCACGACTAATATACAACCTCTATACCACTGCCACACGTACACAACCACGACTAATATACAACCTCTATACCACTGCCACACGTACACAACCACGACTAATATACAACCTCTATACCACTGCCACACGTACACAACCACGACTAATATACAACCTCTATACCACTGCCACACGTACACAACCACGACTAATATACATCCTCTATACCACTGCCACACGTACACAACCACGACTAATATACAGCCTCTGTACCACTGCCACACGTACACAACCACGACTAATATACAACCTCTATACCACTGCCACACGTACACAACCACGACTAATATACAGCCTCTATACCACTGCCACACGTACACAACCACGACTAATATACAACCTCTATACCACTGCCACACGTACACAACCACGACTAATATACAACCTCTATACCACTGCCACACGTACACAACCACGACTAAAATACAACCTCTATACCACTGCCACACGTACACAACCACGACTAAAATACAACCTCTATACCACTGCCACACGTACACAACCACGACTAATATACAACCTCTATACCACTGCCACACGTACACAACCACGACTAATATACAACCTCTATACCACTGCCACACGTACACAACCACGACTAAAATACAACCTCTATACCACTGCCACACGTACACAACCACGACTAAAATACAACCTCTATACCACTGCCACACGTACACAACCACGACTAATATACAACCTCTATACCACTGCCACACGTACACAACCACGACTAATATACAACCTCTATACCACTGCCACACGTACACAACCACGACTAAAATACAACCTCTATACCACTGCCACACGTACACAACCACGACTAAAATACAACCTCTATACCACTGCC